>NC_045987.1:29567174-29697174 GCF_010909765.2 Amblyraja radiata
CTGGATAGCTTTCAGCTCATATTAGCCAAGTCTAGTCACATACATATGCGAGATGTGCAGTGAATGAAAAATGGCAATGCTTGCCATGGTTACCCCATCCAGATAAATTGTGGTATACCCGAAGCCTTATGAAGGGATACTGAATAGCATGCGTCTTTAAAGTCGATGTTTACCATAAAGTATCCTAGGAATCCATGGTAGCAGTTACAGATTCCATAAGTGGGTATACCTGATGAATATTTCATGTGGTTTTAATCAATGTGCGACATTCACCATCTGTGGTTATTAGGGTACCAAGCTATATGGGATTTCTTATGACCCCTGGTATTATTTCCCAGAAGCTAGACCCTCATGTTTATTAGAGGGAGGGTAGACCCCATGCTGTACTGGTGGCAAGATATTAATTCTATTTGGAATATAACCACCAAGAGTGATAGCTTCCCAACCAGATGTGATTCCCTCCCCTCTGTTAGTACAAACCCTTCACCTTTATGTGATGGTAGGAACATACTTATCTGCCTTCACTGTTGTTCTTCTTCGGTTTCTGGTTCCTTGTCTGTAGGGATGTTGTTTGTTGGGGGGTGGCGCATTTTCCATGGGGTCTGCTCTGGGCCCTGGCCTGAAAGGCTTATGCGATTGGCAGGCCCCGAGCTCGCATTAGAGGTACTGCTGACTGGTTTAGTGTGGTGCTCATTCCAGACCCTGCCCTCTTGAGCCGAATATTTTGGACACTTCGTCCAGTTTTTTAGGCCTAGTTTGGTAACTTAGCCAGACAGCAGGATCTGTGTTTGTGAGGTCGGCGTTCTCACAGTCCTGTAAATTTCTTAAGTTGAGGGCAGGTTTATGACTTCCTGAGAAGTTGCGGAGCATTGCGAGCAATAGGGTCAGGTGTTTTGCCATACTACCCTGTCCCTCTGGGATGAGCATGCGAAAATGATAGCCGACGTCAGGGATATCAAATTCATTTTGAGATATTTGGATTTTTAAAAGCAATGCTCAATGTACCCCCCAATAACGGTGGGCACTTTGAGTAAATGCAATTTAGGGGAGGCGTGATGAAATCCAACACCTCATGACTACCTGTCTTAGAGAGGATTTTTGAGAAGAACAGGTAGTAAGCTGGCCACCAGTTGAGACTGAAAAGCCATCTCGCTAGTGGTGGAGCCACATAGCGGCCACACCCAGCAGCTCTTCCTGATCCTGTACCTCAGCATACTCCTCTTCAGCCGGTGACCCCTCTTCTTGACCAGCCCAGCTCTGGTCCCCATCGATCCCTCGACAAGGGAGATGGCCAGTGTGGAAGCACTGGAGTGGGAGTGTTAAGCTCCCTTGGCAGACTTGCCCCTGCTCCTGAGGCAAGTCTCTCTGGAGTTTTTAGCTCCATGACATTTCTCTGGCTTGGAGAAACAGACAATCTTGTTTCTTGTTTGAAGTGTTGATTCCATCTTCCGTGTCTGTCTCCAGCCTGAGGTTGGTCCTGACCTTGCTGTTAGAGGCTGTCTGCCGTTTTCGGGCGGCATTTCAGCGGTTCTCGGGCGGCGAGTCTCCTTGTCGGGAGTCTGCAGGGGTGCCGGCCGGTTTTTTAATTTCCCTCCAGTCCACTGCTGTTGGTCAGACAGCTGTTTTAGCGGACTGGGCATCAGCGCAGCACCCGTGTCTGTGGACCGCAGCGTGTGCGGTCCCGTTACCGCCCCTCCCCCCTCCACTGTCGGCTCCTTCCCAGGAGTCGAACGGGGGCCGCTTCCCTCTGCTGCTTTGCTCCCCCTGGAGCAAAAACAAACGCAAAGTCGCTAGTTTAAACTGAAGGTAAGTACTTACTTAACGGTCCTTTCCTTCAGGCTTGTAGCGGGAGCTGCCTACTCCCGCTGCGTCTCTGTTGCCTGCGTGAACGCAATGGCGTACATGCGTGCTGAGCGGGCTCTTCACGTAGTCACTCACGTGACTCCGAAGTAAAATCACAGCCATAAGTGGTTGCGTTTTATCTGAAATATAACCATATAACCATATAACAATTACAGCACCGAAACAGGCCATCTTGGCACTTCTAGTCCATGTCGAACCCTTACTCTCACCTAGTCCCATCTACCAGCACTCAGACCATAACCCTCCATTCCCTTCCTGTCCATATACCTATCCAATTTATTTTTAAATGATAAAATCGAACATGCCTCCACCACTTCCACTGGAAGCTCATTCCACACAGCTACCACTCTCTGAATAAAGAAGTTCCCCCTCAGGTTACCCCTAATCTTTTGTCCCTTAATTCTCAAATCATGACCTCTTGTTTGAAACTTCCCTACTCTTAATGGAAAAGGCTTATCCACGTCAACTCTGTCTATCCCTCTCATAATTTTAAAGACCTCTATCAAGTCTCCCCTTAACCTTCTGTGCTCCAATGAATAAAGACCTATCTTGTTCAACCTTTCTCTGTAACTTAGGTGCTGAAACCCAGGCAACATTCTAGAAAATCTCCTCTGTACTCTCTTTATATTGTTGACATCTTTCCTATAATTTGGCGACCAAAATAGTAAGATTAAATGAGAACTTACCAGTTTGAAGTTTGATCTTGATTTTATGAGGAGTTACGATGAGCGATTATATGAAGAAGGCCGTCATCCCACTTGGCGCGTCATACTTCAAAGCAGCGGTGTGGAATCACAGAAATAAGTAGTTGACCATGAATATAGTAAGATTTTGAGAACTGGAATTATCATATGACCTTGATAATATGAGGGTGGGAGCGGTGGGCACGTAATCGCTCATCGTAACTCCTCATAAAATCAAGATCAAACTTGAAACTGGTAAGTTCTCGTTTAATCTTACTATTTTACTTTGGAGTCACGTGAGTGACTTCGTGAAGATTTCTAAGCTCTGTGATTTCACTCCGGAACCGAATCCATGCGTAACACACTGCTTGAAGTGACCATGGATGAATAAAAATGATTCATGCATTCAGACATGACTTGGTTTGTTATGCTGATGCTTGATCATCCAATGAAAATAATAGAGACCCCGTTCATCCAGAGGAAACTATTAACAGAGTCAAAAATGGAGTTGGCAAATACCCCCGATTTGGCAATGGGTTGTATTAAAAGTTGTTAAAGTATGTTCGTTTGACCATTCTGCAGCTGCAAGGATGTGGTCCAAAGCAAACGTACATAATCCTATGAGCTGATGTGGTAGCAGCCCCGGTGGAGTGCGTGTCAAAATATTAGTATTGACTCCTGCATTCACCAAACTCCCGTTTTACCACCTGAAGATGGTAGAACTAAACTTGTTGTGAAATTTATATGTATATTTTTCCACAAAACATTGTTTTGTTTGGAGCCTTAAGGCTCTAAGTGATCTAGAATTATTGTTGTGAATGTGTGACCACACATTCATGAAGGTCGATCGGGTATGCCATGAAACTGTATGTACCTCACGCCTGGTTATCTCTGGTTTATTTAATCAAAACATAATATATTATGTTATTAACATATGTAACCACCCTGTCCAGTCGTAATTTATGTCATGACTGGACCCGTTGCACTGAGGCCAGTGCCATGAGGATTATTACCTTTTGAGAGCCGGCTTGAGATAAGGATGTAGCTGGAGCCCCCTGATGAAGTAATGTTAACATTACGTCATGTCCCATACTCCCATGTTACTGGGCCTGGGAGAACTTGTGTTAAGATATCCTATATAATTCTGGATATCAGAGGGTGTGGCCTGACAGAGTGGGTTCCATTTGCTGCAGCAAATATGATGAGAAGCACGATTGCACCGTTTTATGGCACTGTAACTGAGTATTGTCAAAGACTCATAAGAAATGAACTCTAGGACATCAGTTATTCATGCTGTATAGCATGTAACATGTGTATTCAGCTAAACCGTTTCCCATCTGCTGAAGTGGAGATGTCCTGCCTCTTTTTGGTGCTATCCTGCATTCTGCAGTGAGCACTCCACGGATTTGTCTGACAACCCGCGGTGCAGGAAAACGTCTCGGAGTCTTCAAGTCAATGACTTGATGAATCATGCAGATACTGGTCTCCCGAATCACAGGCTGTACCAGTTTTATGCTTTGAATAACCATATAGGTTCTGTATAATTTCCTATATTAGCGGGAACCATGGCTGCATATGTCAGTCAGGCAGATTGAGGCCTGAAGTCTTGCTGGATAAATTGCAAAACCCCACTGATGAGGCAGAATGGAGAAACACACATGCAATAATTCCTCCACCAAGTGGCGATAATGTATCTTTGCCACTGTATACCACATGTTTTGCAGCTGGTAAATAAGCCTGTATGTAATAATATCGATATTCGATGTTCCATCGAGCCAAAATGACATTCAATACTTTGTAGTCCAACATCCATCCTGTGTTTCATAGATTTCACATGAGATAGTAATTTCAAATTAAGATTAGGTAAATATCACAGGATATTTAAACTTCATAGCACCCATGTGACTAACATATGCCACCCCCATAGTGTATCAACTTGGAGTTGAGCATGTAGATTGTGCACATTCTTACAATAACCTTTAACGTATAGAATGCACTCAGTTATAGGTAGTTGATACCAATTACTGAAAATTGGTAACTTATGCAACCCGCATCGGCCTCTGTAACTGGAGATGGCATACCATACTTCTCATCTTTGAGCACTAGTATCAATTGTAATACTAAGTATACCCGACCAAAAATACTGGAGCAATGGTGAATGCTGCCACCATCGTGATTTCGGTAGCTTCAGCTGAGAATAGCATAGGTTTATTTGTAATGATCTATATGGTACTAGAGAGGTTAATTCTTTGCTTGTTTTAACTTCAGGTAATACAAAGCCCAATTTGTACCGTTGATGCACAGCTGCTATATTGTCAACTACATCTTGATGAATAGAAAGCTGCTTAATAACCAACAAGGTTGTTGCAGGCTTCTATTAATTGCATCTCTTGCTCCAGGGCGGAATCCCTTGTTAGTTCATAGTTAAATGTTAATCCCAATAATCAGTAGTTCTGATTGGTATCAACTTAAATTTAACTGGATGGGTGGGACCCTGATTCTTCAAATATAGTTTGGGCCTATAACAGTTAATTTTTAGCAAAACCCAGCGTTTAACATCATTCCAGATAAATGATAACTAATGTTATTGAGCTCTGGGCAGCCCAAGCTCTTTTTGGAAATTTGGTAAATAAACCTGGGAACTGTAGTTAGCCTATTTTGCAATGCTTTAACTGCTATTATAGCCCCATCCAGGTAAATTTCAAATATCTCTGGTGATTCCAGTGAATGGGAACTGCATAGCATGCATCTCTGAGATTGATGCTTGCCATATAGTTCCTATAAAACAGTTGTTAGACCGTAACAAAATTTACTATTCTGAAAGTCTGTACTGCATATATGAGTTAAACCTGGATGAAGTGTCATCCTCCATCTGTCACCTGCCCTGAAAGGCAATCCTGCCCATAATACTGGGCCTGCCTCGAAGACAACTCCGGTCTCAATTCCAAGTCTGCTTGGAACCTATGTATGTTGTGCAGTAAAAGTAACCACATGTTATTATCTGTTTTTTAAAACCAGATCTGAAACTCATGTTGTTTTTCATTGTCATTTTGAACAAAAAAACACAAGAGTAAAAATTACCAACATGTAACTGGTCCACAATCCCTTGTTTCGGTAAACCCAGACCCACCTACCTCCATGGCTACCGGTGGTCTTGTGGTAAGCCCAAAGGTCGCTGATGCGGGTTCCTTTTTTCTCCTTGATTGGGGAGTGGGACTGGTAGGGAGCGTGGATTTCGTGTTTCTCCTGACCTCTGCTTGGGTCTTGGTCTGAAACCTCATCATACTGAACCTGCCTTGTAAGACAATTCTGGTCATAACTCTGAGTCTGCCTTGAAAGACGACTCTGATCATATTTCTGTGCCCAGCTTTCAAGCTACCACCGGCTTCAGTGAACCGCTTACCCCCTATGGAGGTGTGGGGTATGTTGTCGCCTACTGATGAAGCTTTGCTTGTCGTTGGTACCTTGATTAGTCCGACAGCTTTTGCTTCCTTCTTCTGGTCTTACCTGAAGAGAGAATTCGGCGGCTGGTTTCTCCAATGTCACCCTGATAGCGCTGTTCCCTTGCCGGCACTTGTAGCATGAGAACTCTGGCCACTTCCGGGTATTCTGCCAACTGCTGGAGACCAACTCTTCTGGCAGCAAACCCTTTGTTTGTTAGTACTCTTGAGGCCATATGCATGTGCTTCAGTATGTTCATACTTTAAATTTGAGATCAGTTACCTACTGATCACTTGCACTCCCCTCCACAGAGAGTGAGATTTGCAGGCAGCCCTGAAAACAGGTGCTGCCGCAGGCCCCTGAGGATACCTCCGCTGACAAGGCCACTCCAGCGGACCTATAACAGGTTCTTGCTTTGGGTCAGACTGAAACTGACCTTGGATGTTCCTCTCCTCAGAGCAGGAGACATTTGTGCAGCCCTGAAACAGGTGCCGCTGCCTGTGGGTTCTCCATAATACCTGGGCTGATAACTCCCTCCTTTGGAGTATATCATTGTGGAGCACCTCTCCATCAGGTGCTCCATGTGGGTTTGAACGTTTAAACATGTTACCCATGTAGGAGGTAATCCTCTCCATCCTCCTGGCCCGACTTGTTTGCGGGCTTTCTCCTTGCGCTCCCTTCCTCGGAGCGAGAGATCAAATAGTGGCTAACCCTCCAATTGGGTTTACCTAAGTACTCCTGGCCCATTTTGTTTTAATGAATGGGCCTCTTCCCTGGACTCCCCTCAGCAGAGATGAGATATAATTTAATGGCTAACCCTCCAATTGGGTTTGCCTAGGTACACCTGGCCCGTTTTGTTTTAATGAATGGGCCTCTTCCCTGTACTCCCCTCCGCACAGAGGGAGCTACAATTTTTGTGACTAACCTCCAACGGCTGTTTTGGTGCTGTCGGCATCAGTCCGACGCTGCTGGCTCCACTGCCAGGGATTCGAGAGGCGAATTTCGACCGGCACTCGCTACTCGCACCAAAGATCTTATAGCAGAACAAGACGGCCTACTCCTACGCAAAACACGTAGTACGGTCATGGGCAGATTCATGGGTGATTATAGGACCCATTTTAGCAACCAGCCTCCGCCATCTTGTTCCGCCATCTTGTTCCGCCATGTTGCTTCGCCATCTTGCTTCCGGCCAAAGATCAGATCTTTGCTTCCGCCTCCGCTCCCATATCTTCACAATTCTTTGACTTGGGCGGGGATAGGGGGTGCGTGGCCCGGGGCAGCGGGGAGAAGGGGTGCGCGGACCGGGGCAGCAGGGAGAGGGAGTCTGGGGCAGCGGGGAGAGGGAGGTGCATGGCTGGGGGAGAGGGAGGTGCGTGGCCCAGGGAGAGGGAGGTGCGCGGCCCGGGGCAGCGGGGAGAGGGGGGGGGGGGGCACAGCCCGGGGCAGCGGGGAAAGGGGGTGCACGGCCCGGTGAAGCGGGGAAAGGGGGTGCACGGCCCGGGGCAGCGGGGAGAGAGGAGGGGAGTAGTGCAAGAGGGGGAGTGGTGGCGCAGGAGGGTTGGGCCGGGCCAGGGGAGGGTGAGAGCAAAGATCTTATAGCGGAGCTCCGCTATAAGATCTTTGGGAGAGAGGTGGGGTAGGGGCTGGGGTGTAGAGAGCATGGGGAGAGATGTGGGGTTGGGGGCTGGTGGGTTAAGGGACTACAGCAGAGGAGGGGAGAAGATATTGTAGTGTGGGGGGAGGCAAGGGAGTGCCGGGGGGGGGGGGGAGGGAGAGTTGAGGGGTGGGATAGGGCCTAGTGTGTGTGAAGTTGCGGGGAGGTTTACAATGTTTATTATTGAATATCCCTTGTCTAGTCTGAAATAAAGTTCATCATCTATCTTATAATATTAAAACTCTGTGTGTGTCTGGCTGGCTGGCGGTGTGTGTTTCTGACTTGTGGCTGCCAGCCTTTGATTCGTTGCTGCGCCAACACCCGACCTACAAACGCCCTGATTTTTTCCATTTCGGTAGAGATTTCACTTTTCATTCCAAGAATCCACTGCTCTTTAAATTTCGTCGTGTTTATGTACACATTTTTAATAAAATCATTCTCCCCCCACTCACTCATTTTGTCACCTCCTACTGGCCAGCGACCACAACGGCTGCTGGCACCCGCATCTCGCCTCAAAGACGCCATTTAAAAACACCTGCACTGCTGATTCCTGAGCCGCTTGAGTTGGAGGACCACATCTCCCGTGGGGGCTACGGGTAGGGAACGGCTGCGTTGGGCGTCTAGTTGGATATAAAATTCAGAAGAAATATAATTGTGTGTGTTATATGATTATATACATTCATGTATGTGTGTTTATAAACATTTTATTCTTTAAGAAGAATTAACAGAAGTATGAACTAACAGAATTATGAATCTAACCCTATATCATGCACAAAATCTGTTCCCCCGCAATGTTGATTACCCTGCGAGTCGGGTTGGGTCAGGTAGGTTCCGGTTACTACAAAATCAACACAGCTTATGAGCCATTTAAAAATAAATGATTTAAAAAACATTAAAAAAAGACAATTACCAGAGTCAAATTTTAATCTTGACAGGAATTAACAGAAGTATGAACTGACATAATTATGAATCTAACCCTATATCACACACACAAACTGTTCCCCCGCAACGTTGATTACACTGCGAGTCGGGTCAGATCAGGTAGGCTCCGGTTACTAAAATGGGCGGGGAAAAATGCCCAGGATCCCCTCCGTAGCGAACTACACGTCAGCCCATTGCATTTTGCAGGAGTAGCCCATCTTGCTCCGCTATAGGATCTTTGACTCGCACTAGCGCGGTCTCCGTAGCGGATCTCGCGGTCCATATCCGGGTATCCCCAAGGTCATGACCGGGATTCCCTCTGTTCCGTGACTGGTGTTCCTGCGGTCCATAGAGGTTTACCCGCGGCCCGTCTGGACTTCGCCCTCAATCCAGCAGGCAAACTCTGTAATGAGTTTCCTTCAAAACAAAAACCAAGCCCAGAGGTAAGTTTAAAAACTTACCTTGTTGGTTTAAACTTACCGCTGGACAGCGTGAATGCTGCCGCCAGTCGGCTCGTTTGCGCAAAGCGAGTCAACGTAATGACGTGCCAAGTGGGATAACGGCCTTCTTCACATAGTCACTCACGTGACTCCGAAGTAAAATTGTGCACTATACTCCAGAATTGGCCTCACCAATGACTTGTACAATTTTAACATTACATCCCAACTTCTATACTCAATGCTCTGATTTATAAAGGCCAGCACACCAAAAGCTTTCTTTACCACCCTATCTACATGATGGGGGCGCTGCAATGAGGCAGCCCTGTCAGCAGCGCGTTGGTTTTTGCAACTTTTTTTAGTATGTTTTAAAGTATGTTTTTAATGTTTCTTTGTGTGTTTTGTGTGGGGGGTGGTGTGGGGGGTGAGGGGGAAACCGTTTCGGCCGCCTCCTCCATGGAGAGGCGACTTTTTCCAGGTCGCCTCCCCCGTGGCCTAACAGCAAGGATCGGTGCGGTCTTTCCCGGAGACGCGCCCGGGGCTTCAGCGGCGGGCGCAGCGTGGACTCTCGGCGTGGAGCGGGTGAGCCCTCGCTGGGGCTCGCTGGAGGGGAGCGCTCCGTTTCGCTGGCCCGGGGCAGCCGGCAGCCTGAAGCCGCGCACGGTCTGCACAGCTCCAGCTGGCGCAGCGTCTACAGCCCGGGATCCCTCATGGGGGACCCGGGGGAAGAAGAAGCCATCACTGCCGGCCCGCGGCCAACTTCTACCGCGGGCGCGGTGGCGACTTACCATCACCCCTGGAGGGGAGCTTCGACCTCCGGCCCTGCGGTCTGCGGTGCTTCTGGCTGCGGCGCGGCGGGAACTTTAAATTTTAAATCTCGACCGCCGGCCTGCGGCCTACACCAACTTAAAGCCGCGGTCTCCGGTGGGGAAGAGCCGATCCTGGACTTACCTGGACTTGTACCTTGTCCTTTTACCATCTGGACGCCCGCAGCAATGGCTGCGGAGGGTTGAGGTCCCGACCACGGGGGGAAATGGAGGAGGACTGGCCAAATTGTGTGCCTTCCACCACAGTGATGAATGCTGTGGTGGATGTTTATGTTAAACTTTTATTGTGTTTTTGTGTGTGTTCTTTATCATTGTACCGCTGCTGACATATTCATTTCACTTGCACTTTATGTGCAATGTGACAAATAAACCGTATTGTATTGTATTGTATTGTATGAGATTCCACCTTCAGGGAACTATGCACAGTTATTCCTAGATCCCTCTGTTCAACTGCATTCCTCAATTCGCTACCATTTACCATGGACGTCCTAGTTTGATTTGTCCTGCCAAGATGTAGCACCTCACACTTATCAGCATTAAACTCCATCTGCCATCTTTCAGCCCATTCTACGAAATGGCCTAAATCTCTCAGTAGACTTTGAAAACTACTTCATTACCCACAACACCACCTACCTTAGTATCATCTGCATACTTACTAATCCAATTTGCCACACCATCATCCAGATCATTGATGTATATGACAAACAACAGTGGGCCCAACACAGATCCCTGTGGCACCCCACTAGTCACCGGCCTCCAACCTGACAAACAACCATCCACCATTACACTCTGGTATCTCTCATTCAGCCACTGTTGAATCCATCTTGCTACTCCACCATTAATACCCAACAATTGAACCTTCTTAACCAACCTTCCATGAGGAACCTTGTCAAAGGCCTTACCATATAGACAACAGCCACTGCTTTACCCTCATCAATTTCCCTAGTAACCTCTTCAAAAAATTCAAGAAGATTAGTCAAACATGACCTTCCAGGCACAAATCCATGTTGACTGTTCCTAATCAGACCTTGTTTATCCAGATGATTATATATATTATCTCTAAGTATCCTTTCCATTAATTTGCCCACCACTGACGTTAAACTAACAGGTCTATAATTGCTAGGTTTACTCTTAGAATCCTTTTTAAACAATGGAACAACATGCGCAGTACGCCAATCCTTCGGCACCATTCCCGTTTCTAATGACATTTGAAATATTTCTGTCATAGCCCCTGCTATTTCTACACTAACTTCCCTCAATGTCCTAGGTAATATCCTGTCAGGACCTGGAGACTTATCCACTTTTATATTTTTCAAAAGTGTCAGTACTGCCTCTTCTTTAATCCTCATAAGTTTCCATAGCTACTTGTTTCCCTTACCTCACATAATTCAATATCCTTCTCCTTGGTGAATACCGAAGAAAATAAATTGTTCAATATCTCCCCATCTCTTTTGGCTCTGCAGATACCTGTCCACTCTGACTCTCTAATGGACTAATTTTATCCCTTGTTGTCCTTTTGCTATTAATATAGCTGTAGAAACCCTTTGGATTTACTTTCACCTTACTTACCAAAGCAACATCATATCTTCTTTTAGCTTTTCTAATTTATTTCTTAAGATTCTTTTTACATTCTTTATACTCCTGAAGCACCTCATTTACTCCATGCTGCCTATAATTATTGTAGATCTCACCCTTTTTCCGAACCAAGTGTCCAATTTCCCTTGAAAACCATGGCTCTTTCCAATCAATACTCTTTCCTTTCAACCGAACAGGGACATAAAGATTGTGTACTCTTAAAATTTCACCTTTAAATGTCCTCCATTTCTCTACTACAACCTACCCATAAAACAAAATGGCCCAATTCACTCCTTTTAAATTATTTTGCATCTACTCAAAGTTAGCCTTTCCCCAAACAAAAATCTCAACCCTTGGTCCAGTTTTGACCTTCTCAATAATTATATTGAAACTAATGGTATTGTGATCACTGGACCCGAAGTGCTCCCCAACACATACCTCCAACACCTGACCTGTCTCATTTCCTAACAGGAGGGCGAGCACTGCCCCTTCTCTAGCAGGCACCTTTATGTATTGCTGCAAAAAACTATCCTGCACACATTTTACAAACTCCAAATTGAAATCTCCCACAATCACTTCCTTGTGCTTACAACTAATATCTGCTATCTCATAGAAACATAGAAACATAGAAAATAGGTGCAGGAGGAGGCCATTCAGCCCTTCGAGCCAGCACCACCATTCATTGTGATCATGGCTGATCGTCCCCTATCAATAACCCGTGCCTGCCTTCTCCCCATATCCCTTGAATCCACTAGCCCCTAGAGCTCTATCTAATTCTCTCTTAAATCCCTCCAGTGATTTGGCCTCCACTGCCCTCTGTGGCAGGGAATTCCATAAATTCATTACTCTCTGGGTGAAAAAGTTTTTTCTCACCTCAGTCTTAAATGACCTCCCCTTTATTCTAAGACTGTGGCGCTTGGTTCTGGACTCGCCCAACATTGGGAACATTTTTCCTGCATCTAGCTTGTCCAGTCCTTTTATAATTTTATTATAAGCCGACCGCGGGAGAGAGGCACACCGGCCGCGGAAATAAAGGAGCCCACGAGAGAGAGAGAGAGAGAGAGAGAGAAAGAGAGATGGCCACGAACGGGTACAGCACATACCCAGCCCCGACGGCGGGGAGCGGCCCCAAAGAGAGAGAGAGAGAGAGAAAAAGAGAGAGAGTAAAAGAGAGAGAAAAAGAGAGAGAGAGAAAAAGAGAGAGAGAAAAAGAGAGAGGGAGAGGGAGAGGGGGAGATGGAGAGGGGGAGGGGGAGAGGGGGAGAGGGGGAGAGGTTGGTTTTCTCTTCTCTTCTCCCTCATCAAGGCCAAACTTAGTTTGAGTCTGCTTTTTCGTTGGAAGGGAGAATAAGGTAAATGGTAGCGAATTGAGGAATGCAGTTAAACAGGGGGATCTAGGAATAACTGTGCATAGTTCTCTGAAGGTGGAATCTCATGTAGATAGATTGGTAAAGAAAGCTTTTGGTGTGCTGGCCTTTATAAATCAGAGCATTGAGTATAGAAGTTGGGATGTAATGTTAAAATTGTACAAGGCATTGATGAGACCAATTCTGGAGTATGGTGTACAATTTTGGTCGCCAAATTATAGGAAAGATGTCAACAAAATAGAGAGTACAGAGGAGATTTACTAGAATGTTGCCTGGGTTTCAGCAACTAAGTTACAGAGATAGGTTGAACAAGATAGGTCTTTATTCTTTGGAGCGCAGAAGGTTAAGGGGGGACTTGATAGAGGTCTTTAAAATGATGAGAGGGATAGACAGAGTTGACGTGGATAAGCTTTTTCCATTGAGAGTAGGGAAGATTCAAACCAGAGGACATGATTTGAGAATTAAGGGACAGAAGTTTAGGGGCAACATGAAGGACAACTTCTTTACTCAGAGAGTGGTAGCTGTGTGGAATGAGCTTCCAGTGGAAGTGGTGGAGGCAGGTTTGATTTTATCATTTAAAAATGATAGGTATATGGACGGGAAAGGAATGGAGGGTTATGGTCTGAATGCAGGTAGATGGAACTAGTGAGAATAAGTGTTCGGCATGGACTAGAAGTGCCGAGATGGCCTGTTTCCGTGCTGTAATTGCTATATGGTGATAAGGTCAGGATACATAGTAGCATCTGATCCAGGATAGTGACCTGTGGCCCAATATAGAGCCCTATAGCCGTGGATAGACGCTTGTATACCTGTGGACCCCCGTGTAGCAGTGGAAAGACCCCTGGATAACCGTGGATGGACCATCTGTAGTCAGACGCCCAGATGGGAGAAACCTGGACGGAGGAGCCAGTCTCCCAGAAGCCAGTAGTTGTCTCCCAGAAGGGTCCTTAAGAGTGAGATACAGAGACAGGAGCCAGTCTCTCAGGGGTGAGAAATGGACAGAGGAGCCAGTTTCTCAGGGGTGAGAAATGGACAGAGGGGCCAGTCTCGCAGTAGCCAGAATTAGTCCCCAGAAGACACGATGCGCCTGGATGCAGCGAGAGGTAGGAGCCAGTCTCCCAGTCGCAGCAGAAGGCAATGAGAGAGGCCCTTTGCTAGAGTTTGTTTAAAGTGGATATCAGGGGAGATGAGAATTAACGTAAAAAGGGGGCGATGTAAGATCTGTAAAGTGAAGAGGGAGATGTAATGTCTTGGTACAATATGGAACATGTATATAATGTAAATCCCAGTGCCGGTGATGTCTGTAAAGTGAAGAGGGAGATGTGATGTCTGGGCACGAAATGTAATATATGTAATATAAATATATATGTGTAATCTAAAGTAGAAGCTTGTGAAACTCAAGCCTGAGCCTTGTGACTGAGGCCAAGTAATTAGATTGTGTAATCTAAAGTGGAAACTCGTGAAACTCATGCCTGAGCCTCATGACTGAGGCCTAGTGACCTTTAATTATAAAAAGCCGTGATTGCTGAATAAAGAGGCTCTTAACTCTTACTTCTTATGCTAGTCACAACAGAGCCGTGCATTCATCAGAAATGTTTACAATACCAAAGCAAGACAGTGCAGCATCAATTCGTAATTACCACGGGTCTGGATTGGAATCTGCTAGCTCGGGATTTGCTATGTGCTTTCCAGCTGAAAATTGAGTGTGGAGACAACGGAATAACTGTAACCCCATGGGCTCCTAGGAGACAGTGTTACTTGTCAGTGACACCCCAATGGTGGTCCGTAGATTTGGAAGATGAGCCCCCGCTTCATATCACCTTAGCATATGATCGGAGTGGCAGAAATAGACAACTGGAAACCTTTTCCAAGATCCTGTGAAGGAACTAGGTGGGATGTAAACCTTTTGGCATTAGTGACCAGACCACAGCGAACAGCAGAATATGCTGCGGTGCCTTCAGAATTATGGAAGCAGGTTTCTGAGGTTGCCCCACATTTAACAAAGAAGATGAACTTCCCATCTCATGCAAAGTATTTAGGAGCTATGCTTAAGCGAGCAATTAGTCTGGCGAATCCACACACGAGCCAGGAATAAGAATTGCCTAATGCTTGTACTGTTCTATTCTATCAGCCACCAAGGAAGGTTACAACGCAGTTAGCCATCATCTGGGGAGTGAAGTACAAGAGTATGTGGACACACAGGTGTGGGCAGAAGACCCTACTCAGGCAGGATGTGTTCAGGCTGATCCCATCCAAGTAGCTCTCCAGAAAAACGTGACACTGCCTTCTATACCACAGTACCCACTGAAGCAGCAGGCAATACCATACATTGATAATTTAATTCAGGGATTGCTAGCACAGGGCATTCTGGTTAAATGTCAATCATATTGCAACACGCCTATCCTCGCAGTACCCAAAGCAGGGAAACTGGACTAGTATAGATTGGTTCAGGATTTGCGGTCCATTAATGCCATAGAAGAACCGCTTCATGCATTGGTGCCTAACTCAGCTCACATTTTAGCCCAAATTCCAGCACAGGCACAGAGCTTCTCGATAGTGGACTGACAACATGCCTTCTTCTCCCTACCTCTGCACCAGGACAGTCAGTAACTTTTGGCCTTCACCTACAATGGTTCTTGGTTTCTTGGTCCTCCAAAATATTCCAACTGGAATTTAAACTGGACAACAGTACGCTTGGATACGATTCCATCAAGGATTTGGGAATTCTCCAACACTATTTTCCAGATGTCTCCAAGGACACCTGCAAACATTAAGCTTTCAATGTGGCTCCACCTTAGTTTAGTATGTGGATGATTCACTTGTAGCCAGACAGGATGAACAAAGTAACCACGAAGATACCAATAATCCATCAGCATCGGGATATCTAGTCTCCCAATCAAAAGAGTTAATGGCCCAGCAAAGATGAAGTTGCTTGGTGTGATACTCTCAGCAACAGTGCAGAGTCTGGAGAACAGTCCAGTCAAACCAATCTGTGAATTCCCTGTGCCACGGGAGGCAAAGCAAATGAGACAGTGGCTACGCATGGTAACTATTGTCAACAGTGGATACCCAACATTGCTTTGGACATTAAAAACATTTACACCATGCACTAGTATAGAGGGCAAGTTTCAATTTTCTGAGGAAGCTCAATAAGGCTTTGAAAATCTGAAGAAGTTTCTGTTACAGGCACCAGCATTAGGAAAGCCATTTTATGATTGACCAATCCAATTGTACTGTACAACCCTCTCTGATTGCTCCACTGCAGTTCTTACCCTGAAACATGGAGACAAACATCAACGCTTACTACTCCTCAAAGCTTGATCCTGTAGCACGAGGACATCCCATTTGCGCACAGATCTTGACTGCGATCTACAACAGCTTACAATCAGCTGCTAATTTGACTTTACAACAGAATATAACAATATACAGTTCTCACTCAGTTGCTGTCTTGCTAGGACAGCTGCAGACTCAAAACCTCACCACGGCTCGCCAGAATAAGTATGAAATAAACCTGTTAAACAAATTGCGGTTCAAGTATTGTACTACCATCAATCCAGCATCATTTCTCGATAAACCACCGGAAGAACAGGGAATCAAGGCATGACTGCTTATCACTAATCAACAAAAATACTTCTGTTAGGGAAGTTTTAACAGATATTCCTGTGGTAGACCCTGATCTAATCTTGTATGTGGATGGAAGTGCATAAATGGGACCCCTAGGAGATAGGCTTTCTGGATATGCCATTGTAAATCAAACCAGGGATAGTATAGAAGCAGTTGCCTTTAAAACACCCTCAAGCAGTTCTGCCCAATAAGCAGAACTGTTTGCTTATCATAGGGAAGAATTTAAGAGTGAATGTTTAAACTGACTCAATGTCTGCCTTTGGAGTGGTCCATGACTTTGGCCAGTTGTGGAGGAATAGAGAATTATTGACTTAAGCAGGAACCTAGACATCCCACCAGAAATCAGTATCAGACCTGTTACAGCCTTAACGTTGTCAAAACAAATTTCCATGATAAAATGAAGCGCCCATACTAAAGGTCAAACCCCAGTAGATGTAGGAAATCGTCATTCTGACCAAGAACCTAAAGGAGAGAAATGTCCCGTGAGCCCAGGGTGGTTGTCCCTAAAATGATGAGGCAGACTAAAATTGTAGATAAAGATGTCTCTCTCGGAAAAGCCAATGCCAATGATCCTGGACGTCAATAGGTTACAGGAAGACGCTTCTGAGAAAGATGTAAAATAATGGAAGCAACTCGGTTGTCGGGTTGCTTGTCTGTCGCGATAGTGGATTACCCCAGCAGGACAAACTTTTATGTCAAATGAACTAGCAATGTGGGTTATTGAATATGTACACTTTGCAACTCATGGTGGTGCTCAAGCACCTGACTATACACTATTAGCTACTTGGTGGTATCCGAGGTTGCAAACTGACTCAGAGGATTCAAAGCCGTTGCCTGATCTGTCAGCAACATAATCCCGGAAAAGGCGTAAACTGTGGAAGTGGGAAAACGCTCTTACCCATAGGTTCATTTGAAATTCTCCAGATGGACTACATTGAGCTGGAAAGATGTCAGGGATATCAATATTTGTTGGTAATTGTAGATGAATTTAGGAAGTGGATAGAAGCTTATCCTACAGTGAACAACAAAGCCTTTACAGTGGTCAACGTACTCATGAGAGAGATTATTCCGAGATACAGAATTCCAATTCGGCTAACTTCAGATAATGGTCCTCATTTTGTAGGAAAGGTAAATAAAGAATGTTGTGAATAAATAGGCATCCAGCAGCAGTCACACTGCGTCTATCGACCACAGGCTGCTGGACTTGTTGAACAAGCTAACCTGACATTAAAAACGTGTTAAATTAAGAGCTGCAACGGGATAACTGGTTTAAAATATTTCCTGAAACATTATTCCAGATGCGCACTACACCAGCAGGAAGAACACACTTGAGCCCAGCAGAGATTGTGTTGGTCGTCCATTCAGAACCCCATGGAGCCAAAGTACCCCAAGATTTGTTCATTTCCATCATATGGCCACAGAAATGACTGACTATGTTTTATCATTGACCCGAGTATTAAAAGATTTGCATTTCTGGGTACGAGCGACATATATTGAAGAACCACCTTTAATTACCTCGTCTAAAGCTGAGCTTGGTGATTTTGTTATGGTAAAGAATTGGGTAAGAAAGGGTCTGGATGCTCGGTGGGAAGGACCTTATCAGATCCTCCTCACAACCCCGACTGCTGCCAAGATAGAAGGGAGAAATGCGTGGGTCCACCTTCACCATTGTAAAATTATCAGTAGTAAAATTCAAGCTGCTATTGTAGTGGGTGCGTGGAAAGCCCGGAGTGAAGGCGAGGAGCCAGGTGAATTCTGTAAAGGCTTTAATTAGTACAGCACACTACTCTCTGCTTCAGTGGGAGACTGGAGACCAACTGCCACGCCTCTTATACTTGTAGCTGGGCCCCGTCCGCGGACCAGTCCATTAAGTGCCGAGGGGGTTAACCAGGGAGTAGCCTACTTCCCAGGAACCACCACAGGACCCCTCCCAAGACCTGGAGGCGCTTGGGCAAGGAATGGAGAGCGACTCCGAGGGCAAGGCCACGCAAGTAGCACCAGCTGTCTGATGTCCACGTGTGCTGGCTTCAGCCGTGCAACACAGACCGTCTCACGATGACCCCCCATGTCCAAAACGAATGTGGAAAGGCCACGCTCGAGGCCGCTGTCTGGTGTGAGTCCCGATGCAGGAAAACAAATAGGCAGTCCTGGAGAGCGGAAGGAACGTGCGGCCTACATGAACCATCGCGAGACGTCGGCACCAGTGCAAGCTTGCCCATCGTGTCTTGAAGCCATTGCAGGGCGGCTGATGGCTGCTCCGCCTGGCCCTGTGCTGATGGTATGAGCTGAATGGGCATTGTGAGTGGGGCCCATAGACAAACTCAGCTGAGGAGGCGGCCAAATCCTCTTTGGGCGCAGTGCGGCCACCCAGCAAAACCCACGGCAATGCGTCGACCCAGTCCGGGTCCTTGAGCCGAGCCTTCAGGGCATCCTTGAGTTGCCGGTGGAAACGCTCCCCAAGGCCGTTCGCCTGTGGAAGATACAGCATGGTGCGGTGCAGGTTAACCCGGAGGAGGCGGGCCATGGCCGACCACAGTTCAGATGTGAACTGAGACCCCTGGTCGGACGTAATTTCCAGTGGCTCTCCGAATAGGGCAATCCAGTGTGCCGCCAAAGCATGGGCACAAGTGGTGGCAGAGGTTTCTGCCAATGGTTGATTGGTGGGGCAGCCCGTGGAGCACCTCAAACACTCTGCTGCAGGATGGCATTGTTTTAAAAGGACACAAGGCTGTGGTTCCTGCTTCACTGCACAACCAGTATTTTAATGCTGTCCATGCAGGGCACCCAGGCACTGATGCTACTATCCTATGGGCAAGAAGCATGTTTTACTGGCCTGGCATGGCCGAATACATCACCGAGAATGTGGCATCCTGTGCAGAGTGCAACAGCTTGGCATCTCACCAACAAAAGCAACCACTACTTTCACATCCGGTACCTGCACGCCCGTGGCCTACAGTGGCAGCTGACATATTTGATTGGCATGGCAAGCAGTACCTGGTATTCATCAATTCGTGTTCAGGATGGTTTGACATTGATTTTCAAGCAGCCCCACTTCCAGTGGAGTGATTTTGAAGTTATCTCACCATTTTTCAATCCACCGATCTCCGGGAAAACTGCTAACTGACAACGGCAGTCAATTCACCAGCTCACACTTCAGGGAGTTTGCTAGACGGTGGAATTTTCGCCAAATTACCAGCAGTCCTGAATATCCACAGTCTAATGGGCTGGCTGAACGAGCTGCCAAAAGTGCCAAACAGCTCATGGAACGGTCATGCAGAGCTAAATCCGATGTATTCATGGATCTGCTCAACCTACGCACCATCTCCCGTGACCCCATTTTGGGTTCACCGCTGAATGTTTATTGTCGACGCAGACCTGAACCACGGTGCCTGTAGCGGATCAGGCATTAATCCCACAGGTGATTCCACCTGAGGAGGTTCAATCCAGGTTACAACAGAAGCGTGACATTCAAAAACAATGGTTTGACAAAACAAGTGGGCCACTGCCACCATTGACCAAGGGGCAGGTGGTCTGTTTACAGACTAACAAAGGCCATGACCGTATTGGTGTGATTTCTGGAATTGCTTCTGAGCCACGCTCATATATGGTCAGTGCCGATAGCGGCACCTACAGGCGTAACAGACAACATATCCTGCCTGTGAACGAGCCAGTTCAACCTCCGTATTATCCAGACTGTACTAGTGTACTTCCATCTGTGTCGAGCGGCATTCCTCCGCCTCTACCAGCACAACAACACACGTCTGCAACGGCTCCTCTGCCAGTGACGACTTCGCCTGTTCCACAGTCTCCTGCTTCATCTCCAGGAATGCTGGTTCAGTCTCTTTCACCTGTGCAGTCACCTGCTCTGTCCCCAGGGAGAAAGAACAGAGATGGTCTCTATCGCACACGTGCTGGTCGTGTTTTTAAGCTGGTTGTGAAGTACTTTCCTCCAGTTTATTATCAATTGCTATGCATGCCTGACTTAGTTAATGGGTTTGTACTGTTGTTGATTCTTTAAGAGGGAGGATGTAGATCAGTGTCACTCATGTTATGAGTCATGCTTTGTAGTTGCGCCCACTAGCTTTACAGTAACCCTCTCTGCCTGGTTCCCACATTATCAGAAAAACGTGCTAGTTATTTGGACAGCCATAACACGGCACTAGGGCCCTATACAACTGCAGAAGGACATATTTGCTCCTATACTCAACTCATCACAGGCAGGGACTCGAACCCCAGTGACTCTAACCCTCCTACCTATAAGATACTGATCCTCAGCACTTACTCCGCTTAGCACTGGCTCCCAGCACTGATCTTTAAAGTGAATCTGCCAATCTCACCTCACCGCTGGCTCTCA
This sequence comes from Amblyraja radiata, assembly GCF_010909765.2. Classification (NCBI taxonomy): domain Eukaryota; kingdom Metazoa; phylum Chordata; class Chondrichthyes; order Rajiformes; family Rajidae; genus Amblyraja; species Amblyraja radiata. The sequence goes on from NC_045987.1 coordinate 29,587,921, forward strand.
GTATTTACCCCGCTGAGTAATGAAACTTTCCAGTATCATCTTTCAAGGTACCCTGTCAATTCGTACCCCAATACTGGGCGGGGACTATAAACCTGGAATTCGAACCCAAACCTGGGAGTCTAACCCTCCAAGGTGTGGACTCTAACCCTACAGGAACGCCAACCCTTACCCAAATCAGTGTTCTTCAGACTAGTAACCTTAATCGATCTCATCAGGTTTCCACGCACCTGTCAGCGAATGACCAATTCGTCATCAGATTAGTGGAGTGGGGAAAACCGATGCAGCAAAAACTACTCACACCGGGGGTCCAATTTCTCCTCCCGTGATCCAAGACGACTTAGCTCCTCAGTCGCAGTCTCACGTTAGCAATCCGTTGAGATCCCGGACGAGCCCCCAAATGTTGATTCCGGGTCAGATACTCTCTCCCTAGTCTGGTTCCGTAAACCACTGTGTTGAACACTGGAGTCCAAACCCTTCTTTATTTGCATACAACACCACGGAGCCGGCCTCGGATCCACTCACTCACTCAGTAGTCTCGCATAAGCAGAACAGAAGGAAAGAAAACCAACAAAAACTCGTCCCAACAAAATGGTCACCCTTATATACCCCTGTACAGTGGTGGGAAAACTAACGGCGTGAAAGTACAGGGGGAGGCTACCCCTTCAAATGAATCACGGCATCTATTCAGTATACAGCAACAAAGTAAAAACATATCCAGTGAGGTAACCCCTCTGGACCAATCACAGATACCTGCGGGAAGATGCAGAAACATAAAACTCCCAAACAAATCACAAACATGGAACAAGCATCAGTGTATTGAAACAAAACAGATACCTCTTTAGGGACCCAGACTTACAGGTGGGTCACATGGGCAGAATCTTCCTGGAACTTCTTCTGAGGTCCAAACTTATTGGTGACAGCTAGGTCTCCAGCACCGTGCAATGTATTGTCACGATCAGTGAAGCCCAGTCTTTCACAGACACCTGCCATTTCCCACAGTACCCACATCCCTGCATATTCACAAGAAGTGCCTACTGGTCTTCATACTGTATATCACCAGGCCTCTGCCCAGAACATAAGCGATATCAATATATACCAGCTTGTGCTGATTCCCACAGACAATGTGATAATGAATAACGTCATATTCCAATATTCTTTAATTTAAATTCTTTAAATGAGCTATGCCACATGAACAGCGATATCAGTCAAAATTTAATACATGCAGACATTGCCTGGTGTGGTATAATGATGCACAGTGTGTAATATGAACTGACACAAGGTTCAGTATTTATAGATAGGTTGAAACACTGAGTAAGCTATACAAGGAGTGAACCACATCATCGACCTCCGACCCATCCGATCTATCAGCTACCTTCGACTACTGTCTGTTCTCACATTGGACATCAATAGTCAAAGTCCTTCGGTAACCTTGAACACAAAAATCTGCCAGATTTGATAGATAATGGGGAGTATATATGCACGAAGAATTAATGAGGAACATATGATCTAGTGTGCAAAATCCAAAATACGTTGCATGGAAAGCTTAAGCTTATTGCACCACCCACTGGTCAGATGCAGTCGTAAATTTTACTTCGGAGTCACGTGAGTGACTACGTGAAGACCCCGCCAGCACGCATGCGCGCCATAGCGTCTCACACAGTGCAACAGAGACGGGCAGGAAAACGAGGTCTCCCGCAACAGAGTTTAAAACGGGACCTCCAGGTAAGTAAAACTTATTCTGAGGTCGTATTTGAAAAAACCCTTGTTGTGATTTGTCTTCATAGAGAACATGAACAAGGGCAGACAAACGATGAAGGTCGCACCCCGTCCGACTGTGATGGCCCGGGAGGGTTCCAGCAGTGGGGGGCGACCGGCTGCACCTGTGCCGCACTCGCTGCGGTCCACAGTCACTGACTACATTTCTGTGCAGCCGAGCCCAACACCGCAAGCTGCACAGCTCGAACAACCGCAGCGGGTTGGAGGCAAGGCTAAACAGAAGTCAGTCCAGCCGGTTTACTCCGATGAGTCCGGCATGGAAGACTCACCGCCCGAGAGAGGCAGAGGTGGCCGTTTGGCCCGCATGGAGCGGCTAATGGAGCAAATGCTCCAGTGGGACTTGCTCCGGGAGATGGGGCCAGCTCGCCATGGGAATGCAAGCACACCCGCCACAGTGCAGTACCCAGCACTGGCCATTGCATCTCCCTCAGCAGAGGGGAGCGTTGGCGACCAGGGCTAGGCTGGTCAAGAACAGGGGTCGTTGGCTGAAGACAACAGCAGTATGCTGGGGGTGCAGGAACAGGAAGAGCTGCTGGGTGTGGTAAACCGCTATGCTGTAACACAGCGAGTGGGACAGGCATTGCAGCCTAAACTGGCGGCTAGCATTGACTACCTGTCCTTTAACCCACTCCAAGAACAGGTAGTGAATGAGGCGATGGAATTATACACGTCACCGGAGAATTGTATATCGCTCAATGTACCGGCCATCATTAGCCAAATCTGGGGGTACATTGGGCTGGGTATCCGAACCCAAGAACTAAAACTGTAAAAAAAACTGAAGCGCCTGACGTCAGCCATTACCTCATACGCTCGTTCCGTGGACGGTGTCGAAATGACTAACAACCAACAAGACACCCTGCCTCTGCTGTGTAACACACAGTATGAAATCAATAACCTCTGGAAAGAAGCCATAAGACCTGCCCTCAACCCCAAATTTGCACGGTTGTGCAAAACGCCGACCTCACAACCACAAATCCTGCTATTTGGTAAAGACCTGCCAAAGCAGGTAAAAGATCTGGATGAGGAGTCCAAAGCACTCGCACTCCTGAGGGCAGGCCCCGGAACGAGCAAGACCACGCAACCCAGACGGCAGCACCCTTATGCATCCACCAGCAGGCATCTACACCATGGTACTGGTGAAAGCATGGGGCCCGCATATCATCCCCGGAAGTCTTTTTTAGGACAGGGCCCAGAACGGACCCCATGGAAGATGCGCCACCCCCACACAACGCACCTCGACTGATGAAGAGCCGGAGACCCATGAAATGAATATTCTACCAGTAACAATGGAGGTAGATGGGTCTGGTTCCTTCCAGAACATAAAAGGTGCAGGGCCTTTACTAACAGGGGGGAGGTTGCACCTGTTTTTGGAAGTATGGAGGGCTATCACACTCGACAATTATATACTACAAAGTATTCAGGGATACAAAATTGAATTTGTTTAAAAAAGTATGCCGCCAGTTCAGCATGCACCCCACAGGGAGTTTACCCTCTCACAAAACGAAAAATGCGAGGGACCAGCAGAACTGGTGAGACTACATACAAAGGGAATCATATAGAAATCGGAACATGTCCCTTTGGAATTTGTATCAAATATCTTTACTAAAACCAAAAGAGATGGTTGATGTCGCATCATCATTGACTTAACGACATAGAATACTTTTGTCAAGTATATACATTTCAAAATGGAAACATTTGTTAGTGCCAAACAATTGATTTCCAGAGGATACTTCATGGCATGCATCGATCTAAAAGATGCATACCCATTCATAAGGATCATCGTAGATACCTAAAGTTTAACTGGATGGGACAACAATGGAAGTATAAAGCGTTGCCTAATGTTCTAACATCAGCCCCAAGACTATTTACCAAGATATTAAAACCGGCCCTGGCAATACTAAGAAAACAAAATCATATTGTCATGGCATATCTTGATGATATTTTGATAGTGGGCAAAACCCTGGAATTAGCTAAATCAGTAGTATTAGCTACCAAACATTTATTTGAAACTCTGGGATTTGTCATACATCCAGATAAATCTAAGTTGACGCCATCCACAACTATGGACTATCACGGGATTCACAATGAACTCAGTACACATGTCTGTAACGTTGCCAAAAGAAAAAGCAGCAGAATTGGCACAAGCCTGCAACAAATTAATGATTACCAATCAACCAACCATTCGACAAGTGGCAAGAGTAATTGGGAAATTAGTAGCAGCATTTCCAGCTACCCAGCTTGGACCTTTGCATTACCAAAACTTACAAAGAGCAAAGGCGCAAGCGCTAAAACAACATGCAGGTCATTTTGACCGAACCATGAAATTACCAGCTAAAGCAATATCAGAATTACAATGGTAGAAAGTGAACATTTGGCATAGTTCCAGCCCCATCATTATCAATAACCCAACATTCACGATACAAACGGATTCTAGTGCTCAAGGCTGGGGAGCAACTAACACTATATCTAGTACGGATGGTAGATGGAATATACAAGAATCATCACTACTACAGACACTGGGTATAAACTATTGGAAATGTTGGGTGCATTTTATGGGCTAAAAGCTTACTGTTCAACTATGCACCATTTGCATGTCCGCCTACAAATTGACAATTAATATAGGCCACCAGTGGTGGCCTATATTAATCATATGGGCGGGATAAAATCGATATCATGTGATAATCTGGTCAACACAATCTGGCAATGGTGTGTCGACAGACATATTTGGCTATCAGTAACTTACCTACCAGGTAAGCTAAATACAGTGGCAGACACCAGGTCACGCAAATTCAATGATAACACCGAATGGATGTTAAACCCCAAAGTATTTGCTGAAATTAGAAAGCAATATGGAACACTAGATATCTACCTCTTTGCATCCCGACTGAATCACCAGGTATCAACATATGTTGCTTGGGAACCAGACCCTTAGGCAGCAGCGATGGACGCATTCTCGCTGAATTGGGGAAAATTATTTTTCTATGCCTTTCCCCCCTTCAGCCTCATCAGTCGGGTACTACGCAAAATAGAGATGGACTCTGCTTCAGGTATTTTGGTAGTACCCGACTGGCCTACACAGCCATAGTTCCCAGTGGTCCTTGACATGGTCACTGAACCACCCATGACCATTCCGAGGAGATCAGATCTGTTGGTCCACCCTGTCACAGGCGAGAGTCACCCGTGCCATGACAGAATAAATTTGTTGGGTTGCAGAATTTAAAAAGACCATTATTGGACCTGGGACTGTCAAACAGGACCGTGGACATGATGACAGTATCTCACCAACAATCCACCAAGAAACAGTACCTCTCCAGCATCAGGAAGTGGGAAGTATACTGTTCAAGAACAGGGACAACATATAGAACAGCAACCATAACGAATGTACTGGAGTTCCTGTCCAGCCTTCACTACGATGAAGGTTGAGTTACAGTACATTCAATTGTGCTAGGATGGCACTCTCAGCCTATCTGTGGCAGGCACCAGGACAACAGTCCATAGGGTCACATCCGCTGGTGGCCAAATTAATGACAGGCATCTCTAATACCAACCCCCCTAGACCAAGGTACACCCAGATCTGGGATGTCAGTGTCATCCTGTCATATCTAAGGGGATGGTCACCAGCCAGATCCCTCACTGTGGAACAGCTCACCCTGAAAATGGTAATGCTGATGGCTTTAGTCTCAGCCCAAAGGGACCAGTCCTTACACCTTCTCAGACTGGACAACATGGTCATATCAGCTGACCAAGTCACTTTTACTATCTGGGAGCTGGTAAAACAGAGCAGACTTCAGGTCTAATTATGGAACCAGGACTAATTATGGATTTCTGGGCGTACCCACCTGACCCCCGTTTATGTGTCATGACACATTTGCTACAATATCTCAACACAACCAAAGAACCCCGAGGGAGAGAAAAGGCACTATGGGTCAGCTACAAAAAGCCACATGGTCGGGTGTCGGTACAAACCATCTCTAGATGGCTCAGACAGGTATTGGGAGCTGCTGGGGTGGATACTGACATTTACACATCTCACTCCACCAGGGCAGCAACTACATCAGCGGCTAAGAATATGGACGCGCCATTGGACCATATCCTGGCAACAGCGGGGTGATTCACGGAAAGAACTTTCCAAACATTCTATAATAAGCCGATTGTTAAACCTGTATTATTTGCAGAAAGGATTTTAAATTCTGCAAATATATAATTTAAGCCTGGGGGAGAGTTATTTTTATTTGTTTTTAAAAATAAATATTGTTATTGTTTTTAAAAAAAACGATTCATCTTTAATTATGATAACATACTTCCTCCCTTGGATGACTTCGGCAGTGAGTGAAGCATGGACTGTTACACGGTTTGAAATCACAGAGCTTTAAAATCTTCACTGAAATCCAAAATCCTGCAATAAATATATGCAACATGAGAGGGCGGCAGCAGCGTGGTCTGTCTGTTGTGCACTAAATGGATGCTTTCACTGTGAACTAAATATTGTGATTCCGCTAGGTCCTAGTGATCGCATCTATAATAACGATGTCTCAAAACTAGAGTGGAGGAGGACGCATGTTTATTATGTCTAAGATGTAACTAGTAGAGTGGACGACAGATGGCGCAGTGGGCTAAGTGTTCGTCTGGCAACCGGAAGGTAGCCGGTTCGAATCCCGCTTGGAGTGCATACTGTCGTTGTGTCCTTGGGCAAGACACTTCACCCACCTTTGCCTGTGTGTGAATGTGTGTGAGTGATTGGTGGTGGTCGGAGGGGCCGTAGGCGCAGATTAGCAGCCACGCTTCCGTCAGTCTGCCCCAGGGCAGCTGTGGCTACAGAAGTAGCTCACCACCACCGAGTGCGACTGAGGAATGTATGAACAATGCGATGTAAAGCGCCTTGAGTATCTAAAAAGGCGCTATATAAATCCCATCCATTATTATTATTATTATTATTATAAGGGAGAACCAGGGGATGTGTTATATCTGGACTTTCAGAAGGCTTTCGACAAGGTCCCACATAAGAGATCAGTATACATACATACAGTATACAAACTTAAAGCACACGGTATTGGGGGTTCAGTATTGATGTGGATAGAGAACTGGCTGGCAGACAGGAAGCAAAGAGTAGGAGTAAATGGGTCCTTTTCACAATGGCAGGCAGTGATTAGTGGGGTTCAGTGCTGGGACCCCAGCTATTTACGATATATATTAATGATTTGCACGAGGGAATTTAATGCAACATCTCCAAGTTTGCGTATGAAACAATGCTGGGGGGGCAGTGTTAGCTGTGAGGAGGATGCTAGGAAGCTGCAAGGTAACTTGGATAGGCTGGGTGAGTGGGCAAATGCATGGCAGATGCAGTATAATGTGGATAAATGTGAGATTATCCACTTTGGTGGCAAAAACAGGAAAGTAGACTATTATCTGAATGGTGGCCGATTAGGAAAGGCGGTGATGCAACGAGACCTGGGTGTCATGGTACACCAGTCATTAAAAGTAGGCATGTAGGTGCGGCAGGCAGTGAAGAAGGCGAATGGTATGTTAGCATTCATAGCAAAAGGATTTGAGTATAGGAGCAGGGAGGTTCTACTGCAGTTGTACAGGGTCTTGGTGAGACCACACCTGGAGTATTGCGTACAGTTTTGGTCTCCTAATCTGAGGAAAGACATTCTTGCCATAGAGGGAGTACAGAGAAGGTTCACCAGACTGATTCCTGGGATGTCAGGACTTTCATATGAAGAAAGACTGGATAGACTCGGTTTATACTTGCTAGAATTTAGAAGATTGAGGGGGGATCTTATAGAAACTTACAAAATTCTTAAGGGTTTGGACAGGCTAGATGCAGGAAGATTGTTTCCGATGTTGGGGAAGTCTAGAACAAGGGGTCACAGTTTAAGGATAAGGGGGAAATCTTTTAGGACCGAGATGAGGAAAACATATTTCACACAGAGAGTGGTGAATCTCTGGAATTCTCTGCCACAGAGGGTAGTTGAGGCCAGTTCGTTGGCTATATTTAAGAGGGAGTTAGATGTGGCCCTTGTGGCTAAAGGGATCAGGGGGTATGGAGAGAAGGCAGGTACAGGATACTGAGTTGGATGATCAGCCATGATCATATTGAATGGCGGTGCAGGCTCGAAGGGCCGAATGGCCTACTCCTGCACCTATTTTCTATGTTTCTAAAAGATGAAGAAGACAATGAAGAAAGAGGACTGTTCTAAGAATTGGCGGATATTTAGTGTGGCCACATAATAACAAGGAATAGTGGTTCATACAGCCCCTCACTCGCTAGACCGGAATTAATATGTACATTGGAAGAAAGAAAATGGTTTGTTTGAATGTTTCCCGAGAAGTACAGTTGGACGCCGAACCATATCAGCACTAAATATCCATGGTAACAAGAAGTAGATAAGTACATACGAAGTATATAAGTAGAAACAGTCCCTGATGTAATACAAAGATGGTCATAAGATCATAAGCGATAGAAACATTTGTCTACTCTGCTATTCAATCATGGCTGATCAATCTCTCCCTCATTTCCCCATTCTCCTGTCTTCACCCCATAAACCATGAAACCCAACCTCATCAAGAATCTATATCTCTGCCTTTAAGACATCCGTTGGGCTCAACAGCCTTCTGTGGCAAAGAATTCCACAGTTTCACCACCCTCTGACTTAAGAAACCCCCCCTCATTTCCTTCATAAAGTATCGTCCTTTAATACCGAGTCTATGACCTCTGGTCCTAGACTCTCCCACTAGTGGAAACATCCTCTCCACATCCACTCTATCCAAACCTTTCATTATTCAGTAAATTTCAATGAAGATCCCCCTCATCATTCTAAACTCCAGTGAGTTGAGGCCCAGTGCCGTCAAACGACCATCATGTGTTAACCCACTCATTCCCGTAATGTCTCTTTAAACCTCCTCTGGACCCACTCCAGCGCCAGCACATTCTTCCTCAGATATAGGTCCGAAAGTTGCTCACATCACAGCAGATGCAGCCTGACCAGTGCCTTATAGAGCATAGGCATTACATCCCTGTTTTTGTATTCTAATCCTCTTGAAATAAATGGAGGCATTACGTTTGTAGCCCTAATCAGCGTTTCTACTTGCAAATCAACATTAGTTTAGTTTAAATTAGACAAAAAATGCTGGAGAAACTCAGCGGGTGAGGCAGCATCTATGGAGAAAAGGAGTAGGTGATGCTTCGGGTCATAGAGACATAGAAACATAGAAAATGGGTGCAGGAGGAGGCCATTCGGCCCTTCGAACCAGCACCGTCATTCATTGTGATCTTGGCTGATCGTCCCCTATCAATAACCCATGCCTGTCTTCTCCCCATATCCCTTGATTCCACTAGCCCCTAGAGCTCTATCTACCGCTCTCTTAAATCCATCCAGTGATTTGGCCTCCACTGCCCTCTGTGGCAGGGAATTCCACAAATTCACAACTCTCTGGGTGAAAAAGTATTTCTCACCTCAGTCTTAAATGGCCTCCCATTTATTCTAAGACTGTGGCCCCTGGTTCTGGACTCGTCCAACATTGGGAACATTTTTCCTGCATCTAGCTTGTCCACTCCTTTTATAATTTTATATGTTTCTTTAAGATACCCGTTCATCCTTCTAAACTCCAGTGAATACAAGCCTAGTCTTTTCAATCGTTCCTCATATGACAGTCCTGCCATCCCAGGGATCAATCTCGTGAACCTACGCTGCACTGCCTCAATCACGAGGATGTCCTTCCTCAAATTAGGAGACCGAAACTGTACACAATACTCCAGAGCCTTATAAAACAGCAGAAGAACCTCTCTACTCCTATACTGAAATCCTCTTGTTCTGAAGGCCAACATTCCATTAGCTTTCTTCACTACCTACTGTACCTGCACGCCAACTTTCAGTGTTTAAGAAGGAACTGGAGATACTGCAAAATCGAAGGTACACAAACTTTCAGTGACCTGTGTACAAGGACACCCAGGTCTCGTTGTACCACCCCCTTACCTAACCTAACCCCATTGAGATAATAATCTGCCCCCTTGTTTTTGCCACCAAAGTGGATAACCTCACAGAAGATTAGTCAAGCATGATTTTCCTTTCATAAATCCATGCTTACTTGGACTAATCCTTTTACTGCTAACCAAATGCCCCATTATTACCTCTGGAAGAGTGGGCTGAAAGATGGCAGATGGAGTTTAATACTGACAAGTGTGAGGTGCTACATCTTGGCAGGACAAATCAAAATAGGACGTACATGGTAAATGGTAGCGAATTGAGGAATGCAGTTGAACAGAGGGATCTAGTTCTATGCCACTGTGCATAGTTCCCTGAAGGTGGAAACTCATGTAGATAGGATGGTAAAGAAAGCTTTTGGTGTGCTGGCCTTTATAAATCAGAGCATTGAGTATAGAAGTTGGGATGTAATGTTAAAATTGTACAAGGCATTGGTGAGGCCAATTCTGGAGTATGGTGTACAATTTTGGTCGCCAAATTATAGGAAATATGTCAACAAAATAGAGAGCGTACAGATGAGATTTACTAGAATGTTGCCTGAGTTTCAGCAACTATGTTACAGAGAAAGGTTGAACAAGTTTGGTCTTTATTCTTTGGAACGCAGAAGGTTAAGGGGGGACTTGATAGAGGTCGTTAAAGTGATGAGAGGGATAGACAGAGTTGACGTGGATAAGATTTTTCCATTGAGAGTAGGGATAGAAACATAGAAACATAGAAAATAGGTGCAGGTAGGCCATTCGGCACTTTGAGCCTGCACCGCCATTCAATATGATCATGGCTGATCATCCAACTCAGGATCCTGTACCTGCCTTCTCTCCATACCCCCTGATCCCTTTAGCCACTAGGGCCACATCTAACTCCCTCTTAAATATAGCCAATGAACTGGCCTCAACTGCCTTCTGTGGCAGAGAATTCCACAGATTCACCACTCTCTGTATGAAAAATGTTTTCCTCATCTCGGTCCTAAAACATTTCCCCCTTATCCTTAAACAATAACCCATTGTTTTGGACTTCCCCAACATCGGGAACAATCTTCCTGCATCTTGCCTGTCCAACCCCTTAAGAATTTTGTAAGTTTCTATAAGATCCCCCCTCCATCTTCTAAATTCTAACGAGAACAAGCCAAGTCTATCCAGTCTTTCTTCATATGAAAGTCCTGACATCCCAAGAATCAGTCTGGTGAACCTTCTCTGTACTCCCTCTATGGCAAGAATATCTTTCCTCAGATTAGAAGACCAAAACTGTATGCAATACTCCAGGTGTGGTCTCACCAAGACCCTGTACAACTGCAGTAGAACCTCCCTGCTCCTATACTTAAATCCTTTTGCTATGAATGCTAACATACCATTCGTTTCTTCACTGCCTGCTGCACCTGCATGCCTACTTTCAATGACTGGTATATCATGACACCCAGGTCTCGTTGCATCTGCCCCTTTCCGAATCGGCCACCATTCAGATAATAGTCTACTTTCCTGTTTTTTCCACCAAAGTGGATAACCTCACATTTATCCACATTATACTGCATCTGCCATGCATTTGCCCACTCACCCAGCCTATCCAAGTCACCTTGCAGCCTCCTAGCATCCTCCTCACAGCTAACACTGCCCCCCAGCTTCGTGTCATCCGCAAACATGGAGATGTTGCATTCAATTCCCTCGTCCAAATCATTAATATATATTGTAAATAGCTGGAGTCCCAGCACTGAGCCTTGCGGTACCCCACTTGTCACTGCCTGCCATTGTGAAAAGGACCCATTTACTGCTTCCTGTCTGCCAGCCAGTTCTCTATCCACATCAATACTGAACCCCCAATACCATGTGCTTTAAGTTTGCATACTAATCTCTTATGTGGGACCTTGTTGAAAGCCTTCTGAAAGTCCAGATATAACACATCCACTGGTTCTCTGTCTATAACTGTTTTACCTTTGTTGCACGCATTTCTAATTTCCTGTTTGATGCCATCCCCAACTCCACTACTACTGTTAGGTGGCCTGTACACAACTCCCACTAGCGTTTTCTGCCTCTTAGTGTTTCGCAGCTCTACTCATATCGATTCCACATCCTCCAAGCTAATGTCCTTCCTTTCTATTGTGTTAATCTCCTCTCTAACCAGCAACGCTACCCCACCTCCTTTTCCTTCCTGTCTATCCCTCCTGAATATTGAATATCCTTGGATGTTCTACTCCCAGCCTTGGTCACCCTGGAGCAATGTCTCCGTGATCCCAACTATACCAGTGCCGTCAAACGACCATCATGTGTTAACCCACTCATTCCCGTAATGTCTCTTTAAACCTCCTCTGGACCCACTCCAGCGCCAGCACATTCTTCCTCAGATATAGGTCCCAAAGTTGCTCACATCACAGCAGATGCAGCCTGACCAGTGCCTTATAGAGCATAGGCATTACATCCCTGTTTTTGTATTCTAATCCTCTTGAAATAAATGGAGGCATTACGTTTGTAGCCCTAATCAGCGTTTCTACTTGCAAATCAACATTAGTTTAGTTTAAATTAGACAAAAAATGCTGGAGAAGCTCAGCGGGTGAGGCAGCATCTATGGAGAAAAGGAGTAGGTGATGCTTCGGGTCATAGAGACATAGAAACATAGAAAATGGGTGCAGGAGGAGGCCATTCGGCCCTTCGAACCAGCACCGTCATTCATTGTGATCTTGGCTGATCGTCCCCTATCAATAACCCATGCCTGTCTTCTCCCCATATCCCTTGATTCCACTAGCCCCTAGAGCTCTATCTACCGCTCTCTTAAATCCATCCAGTGATTTGGCCTCCACTGCCCTCTGTGGCAGGGAATTCCACAAATTCACAACTCTCTGGGTGAAAAAGTATTTCTCACCTCAGTCTTAAATGGCCTCCCATTTATTCTAAGACTGTGGCCCCTGGTTCTGGACTCGTCCAACATTGGGAACATTTTTCCTGCATCTAGCTTGTCCACTCCTTTTATAATTTTATATGTTTCTTTAAGATACCCGTTCATCCTTCTAAACTCCAGTGAATACAAGCCTAGTCTTTTCAATCGTTCCTCATATGACAGTCCTGCCATCCCAGGGATCAATCTCGTGAACCTACGCTGCACTGCCTCAATCACGAGGATGTCCTTCCTCAAATTAGGAGACCGAAACTGTACACAATACTCCAGAGCCTTATAAAACAGCAGAAGAACCTCTCTACTCCTATTATTATTATTATTAATATTATTATTATTGCTTTATTTATATAGCACATTTTAAGTCAACTTGCATTGACACCAAAGTGCTTTACATAAATTAAATAATAAATTTACATACAAACCATAGAAAAAGGTTAAAATTAAATAAAGAAAGAAAATGGACACAACACATTATAGAGTTCAACACAAACGTCCCCCCACAGCAGAATCAAACATTTCCACTGTGGGGAAAGGCAGCAGAAAGTTAAGTCCTCTTCCTCTGAAACACCCGAGGTCGGGGCCCATTTGTGGCCTTGCAGCCAGTCCGATGTTTTCAGGGCCCTCTTGCCGTGAAGATGGAACACTGGCGTCGGGTGAAACAATTCCTCAGCGGCTTGGAAAAGTCTGGAGCGGCTGCCTCCTCCCCGGAGACCGGAGAACTCGTAGACTTCAGGCCGCGCCGGTTGGAGCTCCGACCCCGGCGAACTCGATCCCTGGCTCCGCGGCGCTCCAAATCCAGCGCCGCCCGCGGCCGGACGCCCGCAGCCACAACTCCGCGATGTTTGGATCGACGGCCACAGCGCTCCGGAGCCTACCGCACGGCGACCCGGTAAGGCATCGCCCGCTCTGTGGTTCCGCTCCGTGATGATGTCCTTGCGCTGCGCCGCCGCCGAAGCTGTAGTCCCGGCCGGTCCCGACAGGAAACGCCGCTCCATTCTCGATGGTAGGCCGCGAGGACGGGGCGAAGAAGCAGCTTGGAGGGATGCTGCCTCTCCGACCAGGTAGGGGACTAGAATTAAAGTTTCCCCCTTCCCCCCCCCACCCACCACATAAAAGACCTCCACTAACATTTTGGACAGGACTTAAAATAAAAAAAAGGTGAAGAGACGGACTGCGGGCAGGCTGCCATACACAGACGGCGCCCACTCCTGCACATCCGCAATCTATACTGAAATCCTCTTGTTCTGAAGGCCAACATTCCATTAGCTTTCTTCACTACCTACTGTACCTGCACGCCAACTTTCAGTGTTTAAGAAGGAACTGGAGATGCTGCAAAATCGAAGGTACACAAACTTTCAGTGACCTGTGTACAAGGACACCCAGGTCTCGTTGTACCACCCCCTTACCTAACCTAACCCCATTGAGATAATAATCTGCCCCCTTGTTTTTGCCACCAAAGTGGATAACCTCACAGAAGATTAGTCAAGCATGATTTTCCTTTCATAAATCCATGCTTACTTGGACTAATCCTTTTACTGCTAACCAAATGCCCCATTATTACCTCTGGAAGAGTGGGCTGAAAGATGGCAGATGGAGTTTAATACTGACAAGTGTGAGGTGCTACATCTTGGCAGGACAAATCAAAATAGGACGTACATGGTAAATGGTAGCGAATTGAGGAATGCAGTTGAACAGAGGGATCTAGTTCTATGCCACTGTGCATAGTTCCCTGAAGGTGGAATCTCATGTAGATAGGATGGTAAAGAAAGCTTTTGGTGTGCTGGCCTTTATAAATCAGAGCATTGAGTATAGAAGTTGGGATGTAATGTTAAAATTGTACAAGGCATTGGTGAGGCCAATTCTGGAGTATGGTGTACAATTTTGGTCGCCAAATTATAGGAAATATGTCAACAAAATAGAGAGCGTACAGATGAGATTTACTAGAATGTTGCCTGAGTTTCAGCAACTATGTTACAGAGAAAGGTTGAACAAGTTTGGTCTTTATTCTTTGGAACGCAGAAGGTTAAGGGGGGACTTGATAGAGGTCGTTAAAGTGATGAGAGGGATAGACAGAGTTGACGTGGATAAGATTTTTCCATTGAGAGTAGGGATAGAAACATAGAAACATAGAAAATAGGTGCAGGTAGGCCATTCGGCACTTCGAGCCTGCACCGCCATTCAATATGATCATGGCTGATCATCCAACTCAGTATCCTGTACCTGCCTTCTCTCCATACCCCCTGATCCCTTTAGCCACTAGGGCCACATCTAACTCCCTCTTAAATATAGCCAATGAACTGGCCTCAACTGCCTTCTGGGGCAGAGAATTCCACAGATTCACCACCCTCTGTGTGAAAAATGTTTTCCTCATCTCGGTCCTAAAACATTTCCCCCTTATCCTTAAACAATGACCCATTGTTTTGGACTTCCCCAACATCGGGAACAATCTTCCTGCATCTTGCCTGTCCAACCCCTTAAGAATTTTGTAAGTTTCTATAAGATCCCCCCTCAATCTTCTAAATTCTAACGAGAAAAAGCCAAGTCTATCCAGTCTTTCTTCATATGAAAGTCCTGACATCCCAAGAATCAGTCTGGTGAACCTTCTCTGTACTCCCTCTATGGCAAGAATATCTTTCCTCAGATTAGAAGACCAAAACTGTATGCAATACTCCAGGTGTGGTCTCACCAAGACCCTGTACACCTGCAATAGAACCTCCCTGCTCCTATACTTAAATCCTTTTGCTATGAATGCTAACATACCATTCGTTTCTTCACTGCCTGCTGCACCTGCATGCCTACTTTCAATGACTGGTATACCATGACACCCAGGTCTCGTTGCATCTGCCCCTTTCCGAATCGGCCACCATTCAGATAATAGTCTACTTTCCTGTTTTTTCCACCAAAGTGGATAACCTCACATTTATCCACATTATACTGCATCTGCCATGCATTTGCCCACTCACCCAGCCTATCCAAGTCACCTTGCAGCCTCCTAGCATCCTCCTCACAGCTAACACTGCCCCCCAGCTTCGTGTCATCCGCAAACATGGAGATGTTGCATTCAATTCCCTCGTCCAAATCATTAATATATATTGTAAATAGCTGGGGTCCCAGCACTGAGCCTTGCGGTACCCCACTTGTCACTGCCTGCCATTGTGAAAAGGACCCGTTTACTGCTTCCTGTCTGCCAGTCAGTTCTCTATCCACATCAATACTGAACCCCCAATACCATGTGCTTTAAGTTTGCATACTAATCTCTTATGTGGGACCTTGTTGAAAGCCTTCTGAAAGTCCAGATATAACACATCCACTGGTTCTCCCTACTAGTTACGTCCTCGAAAAATTCTATAAGATTCGTCAGACATGATTTATCTTTCATAAATCCATGCTGACTTTGTCCAATGATTTCACCACTTTCCAAATGAGCAGCTATCCCATCTTTAATAACTGATTCTAGCAGTTTCCCCACTACTGATGTTAGACTAACTGGTCTGTAATTCCCTGTTTTCTCTCTCCCTCCCTTTTTAAAAAGTGGGGTTACATTAGCTACCCGCCAATCCTCAGGAACTACTCCAGAATCTAAAGAGTTTTGAAAAATTATCACTAATGCATCCACTATTACTGCGGCTACTTCCTTAAGTACTCTGGGATGCAACTTATCCGGACCTGGGGATTTATCGGCCTTTAATCCATTCAATTTACCTAACACCACATCCCGGCTCACCTGGATTTCACTCAGTTCCTCCATCTCATTTGACCCCCGGTCCCCTGCTATTTCCGGCAGATTATTTATGTCTTCCTTAGTGAAGACAGAACCAAAGTAATTATTCAATTGGTCTGCCATGTCCTTGTTCCCCATGATCAATTCACCTGTTTCTGACTGCAAGGGACCTACATTTTTCTCTTCACATATCTATAAAAACTTTTGCAGTCAGTTTTTATGTTACCTGCCAGTTTTCTGTCATAATCTATTTTCCCTTTCCTAATAAAGCCCTTTGTCCTCCTCTGCTGGACTCTGAATTTCTCCCAGTCCTCTGGTAGGCTGCTTTTTCTGGCTAATTTGTATGCTTCATCTTTTGTTTTGATACTATCCCTGATTTCCCTTGTTATCCACGGATGCACTACCTTCCCTGATTTATTCTTTTGCCAAACTGGGATGAACAATTGTTGTAGCTCATCCATGCAGTTTTTAAACGCCTTCCGTTGCATATCCACCGTCAACCCTTTAAGAATCAATTGCCAGTCTATCCTGGCCAATTCACATCTCAAACTCTCAAAGTTACCTTTCTTTAAGTTCTGGACCCTAGTTTCTGAATTAACAATGTCACTCTCCATCCTAATGAAGAACTCAACCATATTATGGTCACTCTTGCCCAAGGGGCCACGCACAACAAGACTGCTAACTAACCCTTCCTCATTGCTCAATAAATTTCGTTCAGACTGAAAGGTCTGAATGACAATAAAGGAAATTCAATAAAGGAAATTCAATACCCAGTCTAGAATAGCCTGCTCTCTCGTTGGTTCCTCTACATGTTCCTCTACATGTTGGTTTAGAAAACTATCCCGCATACATTCCAAGAAATCCTCTTCCTCAGCACCCTTGCCAATTTGATTCACCCAATCTACATGTAGATTGAAGTCACCCATTATAACTGTTTTACCTTTGTTGCACGCATTTCTAATTTCCTGTTTGATGCCATCCCCAACTCCACTACTACTGTTAGGTGGCCTGTACACAACTCCCACTAGCGTTTTCTGCCTCTTAGTGTTTCGCAGCTCGACGCATATCGATTCCACATCCTCCAAGCTAATGTCCTTCCTTTCTATTGTGTTAATCTCCTCTCTAACCAGCAACGCTACCCCACCTCCTTTTCCTTCCTGTCTATCCCTCCTGAATATTGAATATCCCTGGATGTTCAACTCCCAGCCTTGGTCACCCTGGAGCCATGTCTCCGTGATCCCAACTATATCATAGTCATTAATAGCTATCTGCACATTCAACTCATCCACCTTATTACGAATGCCCCTTGCATTGAGAAACAAAGCCTTCAGGCTTGTTTTTACAACACTCTTACCCCTTATACAATTATGGTGAAAAGTGGCCCTTTTTGATTTTTGCCCTGGATTTGGCTGCCTGCCACTTTTACTTTTCACCTTGCTACCTATTGCTTCTACCCTCATTACACCCCTCTGTCTCTATGCTCACACATTTAAGAAACCCTTTCCCTTTAACTCCATCCTCGACTATCCCATTTGACACCCCACCCCCCTTATTCAGTTTAAAACCACCCGTGTAGCAGTGGCAAATCTGCCTGCCAGAATGCTGGTCCCCCACCTGTTAAGAAAGGAATAGAAAGGAAGGATGATTCAAACAAGAGGCCATGATTTGAGAATTAAGGGATCAAAAGTTTAGGGGTAACATGAGGGGGAACTTCTTTACTCAGAGAGTGGTAGCTGTGTGGAATGAGCTTCAAGTGGAAGTGGTGGAGGCTGGTTCGATTTTATCATTTAAAAATAAACTGGATAGGTATATGTCCGGGAAAGGGATGGAGGGTTATGGGCTGAGTGCAGGTAGATGGGACTAGGTGAGAGTAAGTATTCGGCACGGACTAGAAGGGCCGAGATGGCCTGTTTCCGTGCTGTAATTGTTATATGGTTGTATAGCTGGGGCTCATGCGCATGCCCATTGCTACGCCTTGTATTTGGAGGAAATGGGAGGAGTCAAACGAGAAGTTATTACGGGTAAGGACCAGCTCTACTAGGCGGAGGAGAGTATCTGTGGATGAGGATTGGTTAGTTGTCCGGTTGAAGAAAAACCGAAGGGCTTTGAGACCCTCCTGGTGGGGGATGGAGGTATAGAATGACTGGACGTCCATGGTGAAGATGAGGGGAAGAGGGCCTAGAGAATGGAATGCCCGGAGACGATGGAGAGTGTCTGAGGTGTCTTGAACATAGGCAGGGAGAGATTTAATCAGGGGGGATAGGATGGAGTCGAGGTATGTGGAAATAAGCTTGGTAGGACAAGAACAGGCAGAGATAATGGGCCTACCAGGACAGTCAGGTTTGTGGATTTTGGGGAGAAGGTAAAATCGGGCCGTGCGGGGCTGGGGAACGATGAGCTTGGAGGCTTGGAGTGGCAGGGAGCCTGAGGGGATGAAGTCAGTGATGGTGCTAGAGATAGTGGCTTGGTGCTCGTCTGTGGGGGCATGGCCCAGGGGTAAGTAGGACGAGGTGTCCGAGAGTTGGCGCCTAGCCTCAGCTTTGTAGATCCGAGAGTAATCCAGGAGGAAAATATTACTCGTGTAATTTCACTGGTAGGTAGGATCATGTGGCCCGATTTCAATATTTTACAATATGCCACTGAAAATAAGGCAGATTTACATACTTTCTTGACTAGTGCGGGTGTTAGGGCTTATGGGGAGAAGGCAGGAGAATGATGTTAAAGGGGATGATAGAACAACCATTATTGACTAGCGGAGCAGATTTGATGGCTTGATGGCTCGAATTGATAATTCTGCTCCGAGCACTTATGAACTGTCTCAACTTATGAGATCACGGTGAAATTCAATGGAAGCAGCAATATATTTTGTGCATGGATATGAATGTGCTAACTCCAAACCACCGCCCAGAGAGAGAGAGAGAGAGAGAGAGAGAGAAAGCCAAATATTATGATTCTGTCACAACGACGCACAAATCTGCCCAGAAACACATCAATCATCAACACATTTCTCGCCACCTCAACGCACGTCACGATGCGACCTAATGTGAAGCTCCGATTAACAATGTCAGACCGCAGTTAAACCATTGGAGACTTAAAGCCGCGATAGACTGGATGAACTGAGTCGGAATATGAATGGCAATTAATATGAAATCATTAAATATATCCACAAAGTGGTTAGCTATTGTTGTTGGGAGCAGTGGCATAAGTAAATACTTGAAGAAAGAAGGATAAGGAATTGAAAGTACACGATACCCCAACATCAATGTGAAGAGGGGAATAAGCACGAACATGTCCTTCTCCTGCTCCTAGTTCTCATTTTGTTGTAAAACGGCTCATGCAACCATTGTTCCATGGACATTTTTTAATATTAAATCGCATTAGATACATAGATACATAAACAATTGGTGTAGGATTAGGTCATTTGGCCCTTTGAGCCAGCACCGCCATTCAATGTGATCTTGGCTGATCATCCACAATCAGTACCCCGTTCCTGCCTTCTCCCCATACCCCTTGATTCCGCTAGACCTAAGAGCTCTATTGAACTCTCTTTTGAATTCATCCACTGAATCAGCCTCCACTGCCTTCTGAGGCAGAGAATTTCACAAGTTCACAACTTTCTGTGTGAAAAAGTTTTTCCTCCTCTCAGTTCTAAATGGCCTACTCCTTATTCTTAAACTGTGGTCCCTTGTTCTGGACTCCCCAACATCGGAAACACGTTTCCTGCATTTAACGTGTCTAATTCCTTAATAATTGTTTATATTTTTATAAGACACCCTGTCATCCTTCTAAATTCCAATGAAACCATTCTTTCATCATATGACAGTCCTGCCATTCCGGGAGGTAACCTCGTGAACCTACGCTGCACTCCCTCAATAGTAAGAATGGCCTTCCTCAAATTAGGAGACCAAAACTGCACACAATACGGCAGGTGTAGTGTCACCAGGGCCCTGTATAACTGCAGAAGGACATCTTTGCTCCTATACTCAACTCCTCTCGTTATGAAGGCCAACATGCCATTTGCTTTCTTCACTATCTGTTGTACCTGCATGCTTACTTTCAGTGACTGATGTACAAGGACACCCAGGTCTCGTTGTACTTCCCCTTTTCATAACCGGACACCATTCAGATAATAATCTGCCTTCCTGTTTTTGCTACCAAAGTGGATAGCCTCTCATTTATCCGGATTAAACTTCAGTTTAAAAAGGAGGTGGGCTCTGTTCATGAACATTTCTCCTTTGTTTGTACTGCAAAGAAGGATATGAAGATGAGAGAAGTTAGGGAAATCAATGGCAATGTCTTGAGGGCAGTCAGTATATATTACATTCAGAGGAGGTGTTAAATGCCCTAAGAAGCATGAATATGCACAACTTTCCAAGGCACGTTCAGATTCAAGATTCACGATTCAATATTCAAGAGAGTTTATTGTCATGTGTCCCTGATAGGACAATGAAATTTGTGCTTTGCTTCAGCACAACAGAACATGGTAGGCATGACTACAGAACAGATCAGTGTGTCCAAATACCATTATATAAATATATACATATATGAATAAATAAACTGATAAAGTGCAAATAACAGATAATGGGCTATTAATGTTCAAATTTTTGTCCGAGCCAAGATGGCTGTGGAGAAGTAACTTTTCCTGAACCTGGTCGTTGCAGTGTTCAGGCTCCTGTACCTTCTACCTTAAGGTAGCAGAGAGATGAGTGTGTGGCCAGGAGTGTGTAAATCCTTGATGATGCTGCCAGCCTTTTTGAGGCAGCGACTGCGATAGATCGCCTCGATGGGACGGAGGTCAGAGCCGATGATGGACTGGGCAGTGTTTACTACTTTTTGTAGTCTTTTCCTCTCCAGGTCGCTACAGTTGCCGAACCAAGCCACGGTGCAACCGGTCAGCATGCTCTCTACTGTGCACCTGTAGAAGTTAGAGAGATGTATATGCAAGGATACAATGCAAGTTGGTAGACATAGTTCCTCCCACACTGGTGAGTGCCTTGGGCAGCAAGCTTTCGCCATTCTGATCGGTTATGTGCGATGTCTTCCACCCTCGATAGGTTTGCGCCCCGGGCTTCCAAATCCTTCCGGTATGTTCGCCTCCATGTGAGTTTTGGTCGGCCTCTTTTCCTTCTTCCGTCAGTTTACCGTCATTACCACCTTCGGTGCACGTTCTGGTGACATTCTGAGTACATGTGCTGAAAATTTAATCCTGCGTACCTTTATGTCCTGGCTGAGAGGTTTTGTTGCAGTTTCGCGGTAGATCTCCTCGTTTGTAAAGTGGTCTCTGTAGCTAGTCTTCAGTTGGAGCCTTAGCTGAGATATATCAATCATTGTTAAATAAATGTGAGATGTCGGAAGATGACGGTGGCTAATGCTCTGCCTCTATTTACGAAGCCTGCACAGTAAGACATAGAAACACAAGACCAGTGAGCCTAACATCTCTAGTAGGAAGTTACTGGTGAGGATTCTAAAATATGAATGCATTTGGAGGTTGAGTAGTTGTTGGCAACATGTTTTCATTTTTTGCAGAAGAAGATCGTATCTCGCAAATTATATCGGGTTATTGAAGATATAACCTGTTTTTGTAGGGACTGTAGGTTTATTTAGCTTCTGCAAATTGTAAATTGTTCCTAGTGTGTAGGATAGGGCTAGTGTACGGGATGATCGCTGGTCAGCGTGGACTCGGTGGGCCGTGGCCTGTTTCCAAGCTGTAGGTTTAATCTAAACTTAAAGCAAACTAAATTCCTGCAATCCATTCTCTCCCCTGCCACCATCCCCACCCTAGTCGTCTTACCAGTTCTACTGTTCGCACCTGTTCTACTGTTCTACTGTTCGCACCCTTGTATGTCACACCTTCCCCAACCAACAATGGGCCATTAGTGTAGAAATAGCCGGGGCTATGACAGAAATATTTCAAATGTCATTAGAAACGGGAATAGTCCCCGAGGATTAGCGTACTGCGCATGTTGTTCCATTGTTTAAAAAGGGTTCTAAGAGTAAACCTAGCAATTATAGACCTGTTAGTTTGACTTCAGTGGTGGGCAAATTAATGGAAAAGATACTTAGCGGTAATATATATAAGCATCTGGATAAACAGGGTCTGATTAGGAACAGTCAACATGGATTTGTGCTTGGAAGGTCATGTTTGACTAATCTTCTTGAATTTTTTGAAGAGGTTACTAGGGAAATTGACGAGGGTAAAGCAGTGGATGTTGTCTATATGGACTTTAGTAAGGCCTTTGACAAGGTTCCTCATGGAAGGTTGGTTAAGAAGGTTAAACTGTTGGGTATAAATGCAGGAATAGCAAGATGGATTCAGCAGTGGCTGAATGGGAGAAGCCAGAGGGTAATGATGGATGGCTGTTTGTCGGGTTGGAGGCAGGTGTCTAGTGGGGTGCCTCAGGGATCTGTGTTGGGTCCTTTGTTGTTTGTCATGTACATCAATGATCTGGATGAAGGGGTGGTAAATTGGATTAGTAAGTATGCAGATGATACCAAGATAGGGGGTGTTGTGGATAATGAAGAGGATTTCCAAAGTCTATAGAGTGATTTAGGCCATTTGGAAAAATGGGCTGAAAGATGGCAGATGGAGTTTAATGCTGATAAATGTGAAGTGTTACACCTTGGCAGGAGAAATCAAAATAGGACGTACATGATAAATGGTAGGGAATTGAAGAATACAGTTGAACAGAGGGATCTGGGAATAACCGTGCATAGTTCCTTGAAGGTGGAATCTCATATAGATAGGGTGGTAAAGAAAGCTTTTGGTATGCTAGCCTTTATAAATCAGAGCATTGAGTATAGAAGCTGGGACGTAATGTTAAAATTGTACAAGGCATTGGTGAGACCAAATCTGGAGTATGGTGTACAATTTTGGTCGCCCAATTATAGGAAGGATGTCAACAAAATAGAGAGAGTACAGAGGAGATTTACTAGAATGTTGCCTGGGTTTCAACAACTAAGTTACAGAGATAGGTTGAATAAGTTAGGTCTTTATTCTCTGGAGCGCAGAAGGTTAAGGGGGGACTTGATAGAGGTCTTTAAAATGATGAGAGGGATAGACAGAGTTGATGTGATCAAGCTTTTCCCTTTGAGAATAGGGAAGATTCAAACAAGAGGACATGACTTCAGAATTAAGGGACAGAAGTTTAGGGGTAACATGAGGGGGAACTTCTTTACTCAGAGAGTGGTAGCGGTGTGGAATGAGCTTCCAGTGGAAGTGGTAGCGGCAGGTTCGTTGGTATCATTTAAAAATAAATTGGATAGGCATATGGATGAGAAGGGAATGGAGGGTTATGGTATGAGTGCAGGCAGGTGGGACTAAGGGAAAAAAGCTGTTCGGCACGGACTTGTAGGACCGAGATGGCCTGTTTCCGTGCTGTAATTGTTATATGGTTATATGGTTATATGGTTATTATGGGGTCCAATCTCCTGAGGTAACTTGTTGCCGGTCCTGATATATTCTGGCCATTTCTCGCCCTCGGTTTATCCCTCCGCCCTCCACACCCCACCTTTACTTTCATTCAGAAAAAAAGTTCAGACCCAAAACATCACTGATCAGTTTAATCCAAATGTGCTGCCTGACCCGTTGAGTTACTCCAGCATTTTGTTTCTATCCTTGGTATAAACCAGCATTCGCAGTTCCTACATGTACATGTATGGACTTGAACTAGCTCTTTGATGGGATTCCGTACTGCTGGTTCTAGAAGATTAGATTGCATGAGTTTTGGACAGAGCTTTGGAGGTGGCTTCATGGTAGTAAGCAAAGGATGGCACAAGCTGGCTGTCCGGATTGGAAAACTGTAATTAATGTTGTACCTCGGTATTCGATGAGAGCCGTTGCTGTTTGTTATCTACATCAATAATTTCATTGAGAATGTACAATGTATTTATAAATGTTTGCAAGTTAATATGTTTTCAAATGATATTACAGAGTTGGCATTGTAAACTGGGAAGATCAAGCATCACAGCGAGATCTGGATCAGTTGGGCAAATGGTCCGAGAAATGACGAATTGCATTTAATTCAGAAGGGTACAAGCTGTTCCATTTTAGGAGTTCAAGGCAATTGCATTTACAGTGAACAGTAACGTCCTGGTAATTGCTGGATAGCAGAAGGATGTAGGATTTTGGTACATACTTCCCTGAAAGAATCATCGGAGGTAGATAGGAAGGTGAGAAAAGTGTTGGGACTTAATGAGTCAACAAATTAATTAATGTCGGGAAGTAAAGTTGTACAAGACGATTTTGAGGCTGCACTTGGAATACTGACGTGTTTTAGAAGGAACTGCAGATGCTGGAAAATCGAAGGTGCACAAAAATGCTGGAGAAACTCAGCGGGTGCAGCTGCATCTATGGTCTGAAGAAGGGTTTCAGCCTGAAACGTTGCCTATTCCCTTCGCTCCGTCGCTGCTGCATCCGCTGAGTTTCTCCAACATTTTTGTGTACCTTGGAATTCTGACTTTGCGTTTGGTCAAGGTCTTATAAGAAGAATACCATTGAACTGGTGGTGGGCCTGATCTCAGACAACGATGAGAAGGCCTACCGGGAGGAGGTGGCTGATCTAGCACTCTGGTGCCAGGACAACAGCCTCCTCTTGAACATCAAAAAAACTAAGGAGCTGATCGTGGACTTTAGGAGGGCACATCATCCGAGGACGTACACACCATTGAGGATAAATGGGGATACTGTGGATAGGGTGAGCTGTTTCAAATATCTGGGAGTCCACATCTCTGAGGATATGACATGGATATCACATGCCGCAGCACTCATGAGTAAGGCAAGGCAGCGCCTTTACCACCTCAGGCAATTGTGGAAATTCAGAGTGTCTCTGAGGATCCTCCAGTGCTTCTACTCAGCGGCTGTGGAAAGCATCTTGTCCGGAAATATTACCATCTGGTTTGGGAATTGCTCTGCCCAGGACAAGAAGGCTCTGCAGAGAGTAGTGCGTTCGGCCGAACGCACCATGGGAACTTCACTCGCCCCCCCTGCATGAACTATACATCACGAGGTGCAACTCCAGAGCCAATAAAATCATGGGAGACCCCTTCCACCCCTGCAACGGACTGTTCCAGTTCGGATAGTTCTGCAAGCGGCTGAGGGGTAATTTTAAAGAGGTCTATACAGGGGATATGAGGGGATATGAAATGGTCAATTCGGTCTTTTTTTACGTCGGAGAATCGAGGACTGTGATGCATACATTTAAGATGAGGGGAGAATGAAGTGGGACATTTTCCCACACACGCTGTTGTAAACGGAGTGGACCAGAGGGGATAAACAAGAGACATTTAAAAGACATTTAAAAGACAGGGCAATGGCGAGGTAATGTTTGGAAGGATATGGACCAATCGCGAGCACATGGAATTGTTCTCGATGGGACATTATGGTCAATATGGCGGAGACCAGCCGAAGGCCGTATTTCCGTCCTGTATATCCCCAAGCGGCCCCGTCGCCACCACTCTGTGACGTTAAATGGTACATGATAAATGGTAGGGAATTGAAGAATACAGTTGAACAGAGGGATCTGGGAATAACCGTGCATAGTTCCTTGAAGGTGGAATCTCATATAGATAGGGTGGTAAAGAAAGCTTTTGGTATGCTAGCCTTTATAAATCAGAGCATTGAGTATAGAAGCTGGGATGTAATGTTAAAATTGTACAAGGCATTGGTGAGACCAAATCTGGAGTATAGTGTACAATTTTGGTCGCCCAATTATAGGAAGGATGTCAACAAAATAGAGAGAGTACAGAGGAGATTTACTAGAATGTTGCCTGGGTTTCAACAACTAAATTACAGAGATAGGTTGAATAAGTTAGGTCTTTATTCTCTGGTGCGCAGAAGGTTAAGGGGGGACTTGATAGAGGTCTTTAAAATGATGAGAGGGATAGACAGAGTTGACGTGATCAAGCTTTTCCCTTTGAGAATAGGGAAGATTCAAACAAGAGGACATGACTTCAGAATTAAGGGACAGAAGTTTAGGGGTAACATGAGGGGGAACTTCTTTACTCAGAGAGTGGTAGCGGTGTGGAATGAGCTTCCAGTGGAAGTGGTGGCGGCAGGTTCGTTGGTATCATTTAAAAATAAATTGGATAGGCATATGGATGAGAAGGGAATGGAGGGTTATGGTATGAGTGCAGGCAGGTGGGACTAAGGGAAAAAAGTTGTTCGGCACGGACTTGTAGGGCCGAGATGGCCTGTTTCCGTGCTGTAATTGTTATATGGTTATATGGTTAAATAAGAATTATTGGGCTTGTTAGGCTCTCGTATGGCCCAGACTGAACTTGGTAAGTTTAGGGAAGTTAAGGCTGCCTGCAGATGGATATTAAGTAAAATAGCATCCTGTTCTGAACTGTGCCATTGAATTTGCATATGGAACATCCAGTACTAACACATTCTATTCCAATGCAGGTTATGCATACGTTTATATCTTTGCACCAAACACCTGATGTTACTGTCTGTGAAATCTCGGGCCATTTTTCATCATTAGCTGACATTCTTAAGATGTCCCGATGAACAAAGACCAAAGTTGGACCCTTGAATCTGAAAAAGGTGAATTTATTATGGGGAACAAGGGAATGTCAGATGAGTTGAACAGGTACTTTGGATAAGTCTTCACTAAGGAGGACACAAACAATCTTCCTGATATAGTAGTGGCCAGAGGATCTGGGGTGACAGAGGAACTGACTGAAATCCACATTAGGCAGGAAATGGTGTTGGATAGACTGATGGAACTGAAGGCTGATAAATCCCCAGGGCCTGATGGTCTGCATCCCAGGGTACTTAAGGAAGCGACTCTAGAAATCGTGGATTCATTGGTGATAATTTTCCAATGTTCTATAGACTCAGGATCAGTTCCTGTGGATTGGAGGGTAGCTAAAGTTATCCCACTTTTAAAGAAAGGTGGGAGGGAGAAAACGGGGAATTATAGACCAGTTAGCCTGACATCGGTGGTGAGGATGCTGCTGGAGTCAATATAAAAATGAGATAGCGGCACATTTGGATAGCAGTAACAGGATCGGTCCGAGTCAGCATGGATTTACGAAGGGGAAATCATGTTTGACTAATCT
Organism: Amblyraja radiata; assembly: GCF_010909765.2. Taxonomy (NCBI): domain Eukaryota; kingdom Metazoa; phylum Chordata; class Chondrichthyes; order Rajiformes; family Rajidae; genus Amblyraja; species Amblyraja radiata. The sequence continues at coordinate 29,615,344 of NC_045987.1, forward strand.
TCTGGAATTCTTTGAAGATGTAACTAGGAAAATGGACAAGGGGGTGTCAGTGGATATAATGTACCTGGACTTTCAGAAAGCATTTGATAAGGTCCCACATAGGAGATAATTGGGCAAAATTAGGGCACATGGTATTGGGGGTAGAGTGCTGACAGGGATAGGGAAGTGGTTGGCATTCAGGAAACAAAGAGTTGGGATAAACGGGTCCCTTCAGAATGGCAGGCAGTGACTAGTGGGGTACCGCAAGGCTCGGTGCTGGGACTGCAGCTATTTACAATATACATCAATGATTTGGATGAACGGATTAAAAGTGACATTGGCACATGTGCAGATGACACAAAGCAGGGTGGACATGTGAACTGTGAGGAGGAAGCTATGAGAATGCAGGGTGACTTGGACAGGTTGTGGGAGTGGGCAGATGCATGGCAGATGAAGTTTAATCCGGATAAATGAGAGGCTATCCACTTTGGTAGCAAAAACAGGAAGGCAGATTACTATCTAAATGGCGTCAAGTTGGGAAAAGGGGAAGTACAACAGGATCTGGGGGTCCTTGTACATCAGTCTATGAAAGTAAGCATGCTGGTACAGCAGGCAGTGAAGAAAGTGAATGGCATATTGGCCTTTATAACAAGATGAATCGACTATAGGAGCAAAGAGGTCATAGAAACATAGAAACATAGAAAATAGGTGCAGGAGTAGGCCATTCGGCCCCTCGAGCCTGCACTGCCATTCAATATGATCATGGCTGATCATCCAACTCAGTATCCTGTACCTGCCTTCTCTCCATACCCCCTGATCCCTTTAGCCACAAGGGCCACATCTAACCCCCTCTTAAATATAGCCAATGAACTGGCCTCAACTACCTTCTGCGGGAGAGAATTCCAGAGATTCACCACTCTCTGTGTGAAAAAGGTTTTCTTCATCTCGGCCCTAAAAGATTTCCCCTTTATCCTTAAACTGTGACCCCTTGTTCTGGACTTCCCCAACATCGGGAACAATCTTCCTGCATCTAGCCTGTCCAACCCCGTAAGAATTTTGTAAGTTTCTATAAGATCCCCCCTCAATCTTCTAAATTCTAGCGAGTACAAACCGAGTCTATCCAGTCTTTCTTCATATGAAAGTCCTGACATCCGAGGAATCAGTCTGGTGAACCTTCTCTGTACAAGAATATGGCAAGAATGTCTTTCCTCAGATTAGGAGACCAAAACTGTACGCAATACTCCAGGTGTGGTCTCACCAAGACCCTGTACAACTGCAGTAGAACCTCCCTGCTCCTATACTCAAATCCTTTTGCTATGAATGCTAACATACCATTTGCCTTCTTCACTGCCTGCTGCACCTGCATGCCTACTTTTAATGACTGGTGTACCATGACACCCAGGTCTCGTTGCATCTCCCCCTTTCCTAATCGGCCACCATTCAGATAACAATCTACTTTCCTGTTTTTGCCACCAAAGTGGATAACCTCACATTTATCCACATTATACTGCATCTGCCATGCATTTGCCCACTCACCCAGCCTATCCAAGTCACCTTGCAGCCTCCTAGCATCCTCCTCAAAGCTAACACTGCCCCCCAGCTTCGTGTCATCCGCAAACTTGGAGATGTTGCATTCAATTCCCTCATCCAAATCATTAATATATACTGTAAATAGCTGGGGTCCCAGAACTGAGCCGTACGGTACCCCACTAGTCACTGTCTGCCATTGTGAAAAGGACCCGTTTACTCCTACTCTTTGCTTCCTGTCTGCCAGCCAGGTCTCTATCCACATCAATACTGAACCCCCAAAACCGTGTGCTTTAAGTTTGTAGACTAATCTCTTATGTGGGACCTTGTCGAAAGCCTTCTGAAAGTCCAGATTTAACACATCCACTGGTTCGCTCTTATCCACTCTACTAGTTACATCCTCGAAAAATTCTATAAGATTCGTCAGACATGATTTACCCTTCATAAATCCATGCTGACTTTGTCCAATGATTTCACCACTTTCCAAATGTGCTGCTATCCCATCTTTAATAACTGATTCTAGCAGTTTTCCCACTACCGACGTTAGACTAACTAGTCTGTAATTCCCCGTTTTCTCTCTCCCTCCCTTTTTAAAAAATGGTGTTACATTAGCTACCCTCCAATCCTCAGGAACTACTCCAGAATCTAAAGAGTTTTGAAAAATTATCACTAATGCATCCACTATTTCTGGGGCTACTTCCTTAAGTACTCTGGGATGCAGTCTATCTGGTCCTGGGGATTTATCGGCCTTTAATCCATTCAATTTATCTAACACCACTTCCCGGCTAACCTGGATTTCACTCAGTTCCTCCATCTAATTTGACCCCCGTTCCCCTGCTATTTCCGGCAGATTATTTATGTCTTCCTTAGTGAAGACAGAACCAAAGTAGTTATTCAATTGGTCTGCCATGTCCTTGTTCCCCATGATCAATTCACCCGTTTCTGACTGCCATGGACCTACATTTGTTTTAACTAATCTTTTTCTCTTCACATATCTATAAAAGCTTTTGCAGTCAGTTCTTATGTTCCTTGCCAGTTTTCTTTCATAATCTATTTTCCCTTTCCTAATTAAGCCCTTTGTCCTCCTCTGCTGGTCTCTGAATTTCTCCCAGTCCTCTGGTAGGCTGATTTTTCTGGCTAATTTGTACGCTTCATCTTTTGTTTTGATACTATCCCTGATTTCCCTTGTAATCCATGGATGCACTACCTTCCCTGATTTATTTTTTTGTCAAACTGGGATGAACAATTGTTGTAGTTCATCCATGCAGTCTTTAAATGCCTTCCATTGCATATCCACCGTCAATCCATTAAGAATCAATCGCCAGTCTATCTTGGCCAATTCACGTCTTATACACTCAAAATTACCTTTCTTTAAGTTCAGGACCCTTGTTTCTGAATTAACGATGTCACTCTCCATCCTAATGAAGAACTCAACCATATTATGGTCACTCTTGCCCAAGGGGCCACGCACAACAAGACTGCTAACTAACCCTTCCTCATTACTCAATACCCAGTCTAGAATAGCCTGCTCTCTCGTTGGTTCCTCTACATGTTGGTTTAGAAAACTATCCCGCATACATTCCAAGAAATCCTCTTCCTCAGCGCCCTTGCCAATTTGATTCACCCAATCTATATGTAGATTGAAGTCGCCCATTATAACTGTTTTACCTTTGTTGCACGCATTTCTAATTTCCTGTTTGATGCCATCCCCAACTCCACTACTGCTGTTAGGTGGCCTGTACACAACTCCCACTAACGTTTTCTGCCCCTTAGTGTTTCGCAGCTCTACCCATATCGATCCCACATCCTACAAGCTAATGTCCTTCCTTTCTATTGCGTTAATCTGCCCTCTAACCAGCAACGCTACCCCACCTCCATTCCCTTTCTGTCTATCTCTCCTGAATATTGAATATCCCTGGATGTTCAGCTCCCAGCCTTGGTCACCCTGGAGCCATGTCTCCGTTATCCCAACTATATCATAGTCATTAATAGCTATCTGCACATTCAACTCATCCACCTTATTGTGAATGCTCCTTGCATTGAGACATAAAGCCTTCAGACTTGTTTTTACAACACTCTTACCCCATACTATTATGCTGAAAAATGGCCCTTTTTGATTTTTGCCCTGGATTTGCCGGCCGGCCACTTTTACTTTTCACCTTGCTACCTATTGTTTCTACCCTCATTTTACACCCCTCTGTCTCTACGCTCACACATTTAAGAAACCCTTTCCCTTTAACTCCATCCTCCACTATCCCATTCGACACCCCACCCCCCTTATTTAGTTTAAAACCACCCGTGTAGCAGTGGCAAACCTGCCTGCCAGAATGCTTGTCCCACACCTGTTAAGATGCAATCCGTCCCTTTTGTACAGTTCCCCCTTACCCCAAAACAGATCCCAGTGATCTAAGAATCTAAATCCCTGCCCCGTGCACCAGTTCCTCAGCCACACGTTCAGGTCCCGTATCTCCCTGTTCCTGCTCTCGCCAGCACGAGGAACTGGAAGCAAACTGGAGATAATAACCCTGGAGGTCCTGCTTTTCTGCATTTTTCCGAGCTCTCTAAAGTCATATTCATCCCCTTCTTTCCGACATCGTTTGTGCCGACATGCACTACCACTTCCGGATGTTCACCTTCGCCCTTGAGGATTTTCTGCACTCTGTCCGTGACATCCTGGATCCTGGCACCAGGGAGGCAACACACCATCCTCGAATCCCGTCTGTTGCCGCAGAAACCCCTGTCCGTACCTCTCACAATGGAGTCTCCCACTACAAGGGCGTTGCCTGCCTTAGGCATTTTTGGTTTTGGCTCAACAGTCCTATTCGCATCGCAAGCCAGTCCGCCGCCCAGTGTAAACACCTCTTCTGTCCCGACAGCTTCTAAGTGGGTGAACCTGTTCACAAGAGGTACAACACCCGGGGACGTTGGCATTCCATTCTTCCCTCCCTTTCTCACTGTCTCCCACCTTCTCTCTTCCAGTACCTTAGGTGTAAAAATCTTACTGTAGGACTTGTCGAAGAACGACTCCGTTTCTCGGACGAACCGGAGGTCATCCACTTGCTTCTCCAGTTCCCCAACACGGTCCTTCAGGAGCTCTACCTGGATGCACTTCTCGCATTTGTAGCAGCCAGAGGCACCAGCGGTGTCCTTGACCTCCCACATACTGCAAGCATCGCACTGAATCAGCTTGCCTGACATCTCCTTCTTTCGTCTCGGCGGGGAGAAGAAAGGAAAAAGGAGGTGGAGGAGCCCGAGGGCTGAGGGAGAGATAGGAAGGGGAGGAGACAGCAAGGGCTAACAAATTTGGGATAATTCAATGTTCATGCACCCAGTATGCAAACACCCCAAGCGGAATACGAGGTGCTGTTCCTCCATATACGATTGTTAGGGGCTTGGACACGCTAGAGGCAGGAAGCATGTTCCCGATGTTGGGGGAGTCCAGAACCAGGGGCCACAGTTGAAGAATAAGGAGTAAGCCATTTAGAATGGAGACGAGAAAACACTTTTTCTCACAGAGAGTGGTGAGTCTGTGGAATTCACTGCCTCAGAGGGCGGTGGGGACAGGTTATCTGCGTGTTTTCAAGAGAGAGCTAGATAGGGCTCTTTAAAATAGCGGAGTCAAGGGATATGGGGAGAAGGCAGGAACGGTGTACCGATTGGGGATGATCAGCCATGATCACATTGAATGGCAGTGCTGACTCGAAGGGCCAAATGGCCTACTCCTGCACCTATTGCCTATTGCCTATTGAACAGTTGAGAGAAATCAATCAGAAACGTAGATGATGTGTTTATATGTTCTGTGATCGCAGCCGGTCGCGATGGAGGTATTGATGCAAATAATCGCTGAACCAGAGGTCTCAGATTAGAACATTAAAATACAGATATAGAATCACATTGTCCCCAGCAGCGCAGAATAGCATCCGAGAGAGTGAGATGCAAATCTTCAAGCGATTCCGCAGCAATAGTTAATGTTTCAGATGTTCTTATGTTATTGTAGGAAAACAGAACTATGGTCAAAAATCTTCACTAGACATAATTAATGGGACCATACTGAATGCCGACGAGGGATAGACTCTGCATCCCTCTCTTTAAAACCTCCTTACAAAAACCTCCTATTTGTCATGTCCCTCTTCAATAGCTTGACCCATATGGAAGATGACAACGATGGATGAAAACAATCTTTCGGGCCTACATATGAGGCATTGTGCAGTTGATGAAGCCTGCGGAAGATGCCTTGCAATAAAAACATGACCTGTGTATTGATCGGTCTAACTGCATTGGGTGTGGAGGTGTAACGGGAAATACATATTGTATTGAACCCATGTTCTGATTGCCCTCGGTGGAATTTACACAAAAGTACTTGCATTCTCTCAGATTCCTTCACACAATGAAGGTGACTCTATTGACCCAAACCACGTGGGGGTGGGGGATATGGGATACGACAAGCCTTGAGTATTAGAAAGGCGCTATATATATTTCACACAGAGAGTGGTGAATCTCTGGAACTCTCTGCCACAGAGGGTAGTCGAGGCCAGTTCATTGGCTATATTTAAGAGGGAGTTAGATGTGGCCCTTGTGGCTAAGGGGATCAGAGGGTATGGAGAGAAGGCATGTACGGGATACTGAGTTGGATGATCAGCCATGATCATATTGAATGGCGGTGCAGGCTCGAAGGGCCGACTGGCCTACTCCTGCACCTAATTTCTATGTTTCTATAAATCCCATCCATTATTATTATTATTACGTTGAGTGTGGTGTGCGCCCTTTAATCAATTCCAATGTATGAGCTGTCTGGCGTGTTTGTGTGAGATATATATTATCTCTAGAATAATCGCGTATTTGATACACATTCTAACGGTGCTTCCATCAAACCTCAATCGAGTCCAACAGCACTATGTCCACTTGTGCAGAATGCAGACCATTAAAACGTAAATCTAATGATCTAACATGCCGCCAATTGCAACGTTTGTTGGTGCTTTGACAGATCTGTTGCTGAGAAGACTTTTGTCTTCTTGGATCCCATTCATCATCGCTGAGCAGCGGACTGGAAACAAACCATACATTTTAACTGTAAGTAAACCACACGTGTTTCCTTTCAGTTACTTTGCAAGCTCCTGTCGATCGCTGGCAGTAATATATAGATCCGCGGCCTAAGAATATGCAGGAGAGTGGTAGACAGAACATCAATTGATATTAAAGAAAATGTTACCATCCCGTAAAACAACAGATAATGCGTAATATATCCCTCGTGAAATCTCATTAATAAGTAGCATGCTAGGGCCGGTGTACAATATTTCATGGACCGCCACGGGGAAGGAGCTCACAAAGCAACTGAACGGAAACCTGTGGGTTCCGTGCAGACATGTGCAGATGTTCCAGCTCGCTGTACAGGGACACCCTGCCCAGCAACACATGTCTCGCCCGTTTCACGCGAGACGTTATTGATGCATCAATCCGGTGAACATTTTCAGGCTGCCGTTTCGACAACATAGACTCAAGCCGGTGAATACTGAATGAATCGTGTTGGAAGGGGAATGACATCAAATAGCAAAGCATTAAATGCATCCAACACGGGGATAGATATAGCCCCTAGAGCGAGTGGGACACAATGATTCTTGGAGGAAACAGGTCAGACAGCCATGATTAGTTTGATGAGTTGAGCTCAAAGGTGCTGCGGCCAATCCTGCTTCTAAATATACTTTATTATAGAACGGCTCCTCTCAGTATTATTACATACATAGTGCTTTTATTCGTGGATTTGCTGTAAGGTGTGTAATTATACTACATCCCGTAGAATGCTATGTGGAAATAAACGCAGAAACAGACGTGAAATGTAATTTACCGCTGATTATTCTTAACCCCTTTTGATATCACACAGAAGGCAGTGGGAGTTTGACTGGTCTCTCTTTCTCTCCGTCAGAGAGTATTCGTCCCGCCTCTTCATCTTCATTGTGTTATCCCTTATTAAGAAATTATGTTCCCCCAGTTCTGTATAAACCACGTGGAGGACTCCTCATCTCAGCACCTGCCCTTTCAATCCCCAATCAGCTGTCGATTTTTATAAACTCCAGTGGGGTTTGCCCCAATCTATATAACGTTTATTTGTATGTCATCTCTTTTGCCCAAGGGTTATCTAAGTGAACATTTGTACTACCTCCAATAGAATAATCCAATAACTTTCATATGGGATTCTCAACTGTATTCAGATGCGGTCTGATCTGGACACTGCAAACTTCCGAATCATTATCCTCCGTCACGGTTGCAAAGGAAGCAACATCCCAGCAGCCTCTCTAGTTGGAACTGCATCTATCGCTAACACGTGTAGGAAAGAACTGCAGACGCTGTTCTAAATCGAAGGTAGAAACAAAATGCTGCAGTAATTTAGCGGGACAGGCAGCATCTCTGGAGAGAAGGAACGTGTGACGTTTCAGGTCAAGACCTTTCTTCCTCCGTCACCCGTTTCTTCTCTGCAGAAATGCTGCCCGTCCCGCTGAGTTGCTCCAGCATTTTTGTGTCGACCGCTAACACGTTGTCTTAGACAATATGTGCCGGAGCAGGCCATCTGGCCCGTCGAGCCAGCACCGCCATTCAATGTGATTATGGCTGATCATCCCAAATCAGTACCCCGTTCCTGCCTTCCCCCCATATCGCCTTACTCCGCTATTTTAAGAGCCTTATATAGTTCTCTCTTTAAACCAACCAGAGAACCTGCCTCCACCGCTGAGGCAGAGTCTTTCAAAATCCGCAACAATTATTCCGTTGAAGTGCAACTCTATTTAAACAATAGTTGCTTTTTCTGTTTGCATTTGAAAATATATAATCTCACAATTTCAATCGTGATATATCATCTGTTAAATTCGTTGCGACTGTTCACAACTCAGTACAGCCATTGCGTTTTCTCACAATTTGACACCGCACTATTTTTTATGATGAAGCAACGGCGCTCCAGTGCGTACGGTACATTCTAGATTGCATTTAGTTGAGGTATTAACGCTAATCTTAGTGGTTGCCCACAAGATATTGATGGGTAATCCGAAAAAATCCGTCACTGACATGGTCACACGGCGTAGAAACAGGCCCTTCCGACCACCAAATCCACACCTTTCTGTCCTGGGCCTCCTCCATCGGCAGAGTGAGTCCCACCACAAATTGGAGGAGCAGCGCCTCATATTTCGCCTGGGTAGTTTAAACCCCAGCGGTATGAACATTGAGCAATTTCAGGTAGTCCTTGCTATCTCCCTCCTTCCCTTCCCCATTCCCAACTCTCGCACAGCCTACGGTCTGCGCCTCTTCCTTTCTTCCCCGCCCCCCTCCACCCCCACAACAGTCTGAAGAAGGGACTCGAGCCGAATCGTCACCTATTCCTCCGCCTCACCCGCTGAGTTTCTCCAGCATTTTTGTGTACCGTGTAACGTTTGTATGACAGCTCTCTTGCTGTGAAGTCTTTTTTCTTGTTGTGTCCAATTCATCAACTTTGGCTTTTGCTCTCCGGGTAGTGGACTGGACACAGCTCATCAATTTTAGCTGCACATATTCCACAGATTCCTTCAGTTGCATTGCAAGCTCTCGCCCATCGTTGGCAGTGAAATGGCAATCCCTGGTTTCAGAATACGTAGTAAAGTTGCCATTGATATATTAAATTAAATGTAACCTTTCCTTCAAGCAGTAATCCAGGAGGAAAATATTCGTCGTGTAATCTCACTAATAGGTAGGACCATGTGGCCCGATTTCAATCCGCCACTGAAAAGAAGGCTGTGGATACCTTCAACGCAGATTCATTCTTGATTAGTGCGGGGCTGATGGGGAGAAGGCAGGAGGGATGTTAAGAGGGAAATATAGATCGGCCATTATAACCATATAACCATATAACAATTACAGCACGGAAACAGGCCATCTCGACCCTTCTAGTCCGTGCCGAACACGTATTCTCCCCTAGTCCCATATACCTGCGCTCAGACCATAACCCTCCATTCCTTTCCCGTCCATATAACTATCCAATTTATTTTTAAATGATAAAAACGAACCTGCCTCCACCACCTTCACTGGAAGCTCATTCCACACATATAACCATATAACCATATAACAATCGTGGTCCAGCACGAGTCTCGCACGATATAACGGCAGTAGATAAAGAGTTCCCACGGTACTCGGCATTTCTGCTATTTGTGCGAGTGAACTTGTCCGTTTCCCGAGCTTTCCCGTTAAATCTTGAATGAACATCGTGAACTACACGTGACACAAATGATGTAACTTTTTTTTTCACACACTATATATATCCTCCCTTGGTTGAATTGGCTCATTTGGAGACATATTTTACTGTGTATGTGGGAGACACAGATGGACTGAGCACAGTACCTCGGTCTTACTGTGTGTGGGAGAGGGGGAGAAAGAGACGTACACTCACAGAGGCAGAGTCTCTCAGCCTGTGTAAGAGGGAGGGAGAGAGAGAGAGAGGCACACACAAGGTAGATGTGAAATCTCACCTGCCTGTTTCAGTGACAGACACCCGCCGTCAGTAAATGAAGACACCCCCATCTGTCTCCCCCTCCTCTCCCTCGACTCCCCCACATTTCTCTCCCAACTCCAGTCCCGTCCCGACCCCCTGGGAAACTGAATAGAGCAACAGTCAACTGCTGCCTGTGCGCTGATATGACAATAAAGGCTACTTTACTTTACTGAGTTAAAGAGTTCCCACGGTAGACTGTAAAACTGGGACCCTGGTTCTGGACTCCCCCAACACCGGAACCCTTCTTCAGACAGCCTAATCGGAATTGAGTCTGAAGATGTGTCTCGTCCCGAAACATCAGCTTTTTTTCTCCAGAGATGCTGCTTGACTCGCTGAGTTACTCCAGCTTTTTGTGTCTGTCTTCGGTTTAAACCAGCATGTGCAGTTCACTCCTTACACGGGTCTCTGTACAACATTGATTGGTAGCGTTCCGGACCCCTGGACCCGAGGACTCCGACCTGTATCTCTCAAAGAAGTACATGTGAAAAATTTCTCACGGACCATAAAAATGCGTAACCTTTCAGTAAAGTCCCTTTTAAAGTCCCTTTTAAAGATTATAGTTATTTTCTTGAATCTCATTAACATAACTCATGAATAAGTTGATGTCCATATGCGGATGCAAATCTTTATTTTTATTTATTTTTTAAATTCAATCCCACATAAGATAATTTTTACTCACCTTCTGTCCCCTCTGTCCAGCTTCCGGGTTCACCGTTCGCAGGAGTTCCCACGGTACCCGCAAGAGTTATTACGGATATCGCACTGGCCACTACGTTCATATAATGTTGCAATACTCAACCACAAGTGTACAAGTCACTCTTGGAGAAATTCAAACTTTCTTGAATTTTCTCCCGAGTGACCAAGTTACACGATGACCTGCCGTTAGCGCAACGGTGGTCCACGGTGGTCCACGAATGCCGCACTGTTATCGCACGAGGTTCCCACGATGTTAAACTCCGGTTAACTCTTGCGTCAAGTCGCCCCGTGAAAAGGCCGCTTAAAGCCCCTTTTCACGGGGCGAGTTGACGCAAGATGTCACCAGAGTGAAGAGGTCGTGGTCCAGCACGAGTCTCGCACGATATAACGGCAGTAGATAAAGAGTTCCCACGGTACTCGGCATTTATGTTATTCGTGCGAGTGACTTCGCCGTTTCCCGAGCTGTCGCGTTAAATCTTGAATGAACATCGTGAACTACACGTGACACAAATGAATAATTTGGGACCTCTGCTGAAGAAGACTGACACTGTAATGAGAAAAGCACTGGAACCAGGGTTGCGCATAGCAATCACCCTCCGCTACTTGGCCTCAGGCGATTCTTATACTGCGACTTTTTTACTTTGCAGCTGCAGGGCAGACAGACAGACTTATAAGAGAAATTTAAGTTAACTGCAAACACAGCACTTTTACATCAATAGCAATGTATGTTTTTAAATCTTGGATAACATTAAATGGTTCTCCTCTTGATGAACTTATATATCGTTATATAAACTCACATGAGCACTCGGGAAACTCGGCAGCCTTCGTCTCCAGCAGGTTCCTTTTTCTCTCCATGGATTTATCGTACAGAATCTCGTTAAATTGGAACCATTCTACAAGTTCCCCCTCTTGTTCCCTGGTGAAGTTATATGACTTTACCTTCTGCCATCTTCCCTTTACGTCTGTAGAGGCTATTCCTACAACGGCTACTGGGGAGGCAATCTGAATTGCACCTTGCTCACCCTCTCCCTGCTCCAAGGAGCCCACAGGCAGTGTTATCTGTGGCATCTCCTGTTGCCTCTCCACCTGTCTCTCTTGCTGCGTCTCCTCCTCATTCTCCTGCATGGCAAAAACATCTCTGACCCGCTTTACCCCCTTCCTTTGAGATTTTCTGGGAGCCATCTCTGCAAGTGTTCCTGTTAAAAAGATTATCCAACAATGACAATTAGGTGGGACGTCCTCGAAGGACACATGTTCCCATGTGTCCTTTTGAGACCACCTTTTTTAGTCACCCTCTGTCCCCTCTGTCCAGCTTCCGGGTTTACCGTTCGCAGGAGTTCCCACGCGCTATATCTCTAAAATCTGAAGTTATGTAATGTCTAAAGGAACTGCAGACGCTGGTTAATGCTGGTTAATATGCACAGAAGGACACAAAATGTTGGTGTAACTCAGCAGGTAAGTCAGATCTGGGAAGAAAAGCATAAAAAGCTGGAGTAAGTCAGCGGGTCAGGCATCATCTCTGGAGAAAAAGAATAGGTGACGATTCGAATCGGAGCCCTTCTTCAGACATCCTAATCGGAATTGAGTCTGAAGATGTGTCTCGTCCCGAAACATCAGCTTTTTTTCTCCAGAGATGCTGCTTGACTCGCTGAGTTACTCCAGCTTTTTGTGTCTGTCTTCGGTTTAAACCAGCATGTGCAGTTCACTCCTTACACGGGTCTCTGCACAACATTGATTGGTAGCGTTCCGGACCCCTGGACCCGAGGACTCCGACCTGTATCTCTCAAAGAAGTACATATGAAAAATATCTCACGGACCATAAAAATGCGTAACCTTTCAGTAAAGTCCCTTTTAAAGTCCCTTTTAAAGATCATAGTTATTTTCTTGAATCTCATTAACATAACTCATGAATAAGTTGATGTCCATATGCGGATGTAAATCTTCATTTTTATTTATTTTTTAAATTCAATCCCACTGAAGATAATTTGTAATCACCTTCTGTCCCCTCTGTCCAGCTTCCGGGTTCACCGTTCGCAGGAGTTCCCACGGTACCCGCAAGAGTTATTACGGATATCGCACGGATATCGCACTGGCCACTACGTTCATATAATGTTGCAATACTCAACCACAAGTGTACAAGTCACTCTTGGAGAAATTCAAATTTTCTTTAATTTTCTCCCGAGTGACCAAGTTACACGATGACCTGCCGTTAGCGCTACGGTGGTCCACGGTGGTCCACGAATGCCGCACTGTTATCGCACGAGGTTCCCACGATGTTGAACTCTGGTTAACTCTTGCGTCAAGTCGCCCCGTGTAAAGGTGCCATTAAGGAGTAAGCCATTTAGAACGGAGACGAGGAAACACTTTTTCTCACAGAGAGTGGTGAGTCTGTGGAATTCTCTGCCTCAGGTGGGGGCAGGTTCTCTGGATGTTTTCAAGAGAGAGCTAGATAGGGCTTTTCAAAATAGCGGAGTCAGGGGATATGGGGAGAAGGCAGGAACTGGGTACTGATTGTGGATGATCAGCCATGATCACATTGAATGGCGGTGCTGACTCGAAGGGCCAAATGGCCTACTCCTGCACCTATTGTCTATTGTCTATATCTGTTAATTTCGTATCCACTGTTCAGAATCCAGTACAGCCATTGCGTTTTCTCACAATTTCATACCGCACTTTTTTTTTATGATGAAGCAACGGCTCTCCGTCCGGTACATTCATACAGATTGCGTTTAGTTGAGAAATTAACGCAAATTAGTGGTATCCCACAAGATATTGATGGGTAATCCGAAAACGTTCCGTCATTGACACAGTCACACATCATAGAAACAGGCCCTTCCGACCAACAAATCCATGCCGCCCACCAACCACCGATATAAGACATGTGACAGTAATTCCATTTTACATTCACTGGATTCACATCCACTTTCCCCAATTCTCCCACTCAGACTGGCATCAGGAGCAATTAACATGCCAACTCATATATCTTTCGTTTGACGGTGGAAAACTGATTACCGAGGAGTATACGATGACCTGGAGAACGTGCCAACTTTACACAGATTTCAGTGAAAAATCAAACCAATGACATGAGATAACAATTCCATTATCTGCAGCCGAGTTTCCCCGCCCAAAGATTGGAGAATGGATAACTCACATACGCGGTTGGTACTGTTATAGATAAAAGACTGCGGAGTGACCAAGGATAGGAACTAGAGGGTGGGAAAAACCTAAAGGATGAATTTAATGCCACGGTGAGAAGGATGTGCATTTGGAAAAGGATGGTTGGTCTCTACGTGGGTGGAACTAAGAAAGGCCAAAGAAATAGCCTTCGGGTGATTGTGGTGCGTCGAATCAAACAGACAATTTGAGGCACGTTCAAGAACAGGTCACGGGTCTTCACGTGCATGTTATGCAAAACAATAACATTGTGGCGATTGAAACCTCGATACGTTAGTAGACATTTGCGTTGGTAAACTGACCAGAGAAAATGCTATCCTATATTGGGTATTGTCCAGAGGAAAAGGAATACTTATCATTTGATAACGTTATAGCAGAACATAAAAAAGTGCAAAACCGGCCGTACGTCCTATATTGTATTCGCAGAACATGCTGCCAAGTAAAACTAATCCCGTCTGCCTGCACATAGAAAATATAGAACAGTATAGCACATAAAGAGGCACTCTACCCCAAAATGCGCCGACATGATTCCCAATCAAATCCTTACCTACATGCACATAATCCATATCCCCAATAACTTGTATATGCATGGGCCTATCCAAGGGCCACCATCAAATCATCTTATACTACAACCCGTGGCAGCGCGTTCCACGCACCCATCACACTCTGTGTAAAAAGCATTTATCCCCTAAAGTTTGCCCATCTTACCTTAAATCTATACCCTCTGGTATTTCATTTCAGTTGAGTTCAGTTTCAGTTACGTTTCATTTATTGTAACTGTACCGATGTGCAGTGAAAAGCTTCTGCTGAGTACTAACTAGCCAGCGGAAGGACAATACGTGATTACAATCGAGTGTACATGACCAATGGAATGACTTTTTTACTGCAAGGTTAAAGCACTTAAGTCCTATCAACGGTAGTCCAAGGGCCTCGATAAGGTAAACAGCATTCAGGGCTGCTCTCTGGTTGCGTTTAGATGCTTCAGTTAGCTGACAACAGCTGGGACGAAATTGTGCCGGAGATTGACGGTGTGCTTTTCCACACTTGTATAATTTTACCCGATGAGAGAGAGGAGAAGAGGGAGTGCTTGGGCTGCGACTCGCCCTTCATAATGCTGCCGGTTTTTGAGAGGCAGCGTGGCCACAAATGATGTCCACAATTTGCTGTAATTTCTTGCGGTCTTGGATGGAGCTGTTCCCAAACTAAGCAGTGACACATGCCAATGAAATGCTTTCTGCGTACATCTGTAGAAGTTGGCGAGGGATGGTGGGGACATGCCGAACTTCCTAACTCTTTTTAGGGAGTAGAGGTGTGGGTATGCCTGCCAGTGAAGGGGGGTATACGTAAGGGAACCTGGTTGAACAAGGAGTTTCTAGTTTGTGTCAAAGGAAAAATGAAGAGCATGCAGGTTTGAAGAATGTGAAATCAGAGAATCGTTTTTGAGGAATATAAAGCAAAGAGGAAAGAGCTTAATCTGGCCAAAAGAACGGCCAAATGTGGGCACGAAATGGTTTTGGCGAATCGGGTTCAAGAAAATCACAAGACGTTTCATCCCTCCATTAGAAGCAAGACAGTAAAAACACCGAATGTTTTCCGGTACAAACAAGAACGATTTGTTGTGGCTGTTGAGGGGCTTTAAATTGGTTAATCCCAGAGGTTTGAAGGAATCTATACCAGATTGTTGAGAGAGGTAAGGGCGGAGATTGCAAGACCTTTGATGATGATGTTTGATATTCTCTGCCCACAAACAATATCCTGGTGTACTGGTGAGTACCTAACATTGCCCCTTTCTGGACGAACGGAAGTACACAGAACCCAGGGAATTTTAGGCTGTTGGCCTCTAGTGGGTGATTGTGAAGCTGGAGGAGTGGCTTCATAACATGACTGACACCCATCTAGATGAGAATGAGATAATTGCGGACAGTCAGCATTAATCTATACGCGGCTCGTCGTATCCTTTAACGTGTTTGAGTTTTTGTGGAGATGACGAAGGTGATGGTTGAGGGAAGGGTAGTGGACATTGTGAACACACATTTTAGTAAGGCATTTGATAAAGTCTATCATGGGAGGCTGATCCAGGGGAATGTGCAAGGGATTAACAACCTGTGCCTTGACCTCATGGACGCATAACTGACTTACCGATGGAGGACAGAGTAAGATGTTTTTCAGGCTGGAGGACCGTGACTAGTGGGATTCTGGAGGGATCTGTGTAGTGGCCTCTGTTGTTTTTGATATGCATAAATAACGGGACGTCAATGTAGATGCTATGGTTAGTATATTTACAGATGACGCCAACATTGCTTAAATTCCGGGCTGTGATGAAGTATCCAATGGGATATACATCAGCCAGAAATGCGCAGATAAATGGCAGACGGGATTTAATGTGAGCATTTGGGAGGTTACTTTTTGGGAGGTCGAATGCCTGAGGAGGATATGCGATTAGAGGCAAGACCCTTAACTGCCATGCCGTGTTTTACCACTATTGCACGGCAATGAACTGGCAACAAGGTCAAAATGTTACTTCATGTAGTAATCCATTAAGTGCTGTATTATGGAATTGTAATACAAATTAATTCAAAGATCAGAACAAAATAATACTGTTGGGGGGAATTCTGTGCTGGATATGGATCTTTACTTTAGTTTTCATGTGGTGTTCAGCTGCTTTCTCAATTGCAGCTCACAATGTGGAAATACAGAAAAACAACTGGCAGAACAGTATTGACTTTCCCAATCAAGTCGGTTCAATCAATACCTCAGCAGTATATGCTTGGATATACACAATGTTTTACATACAGGCTTCTATGCCCTGTATATATTGAAATAACGCACCAGTGATCTTCTTGCAACCTTCGCTTCGCTCATATTAAGAAAGCCATTCATCCATTTATTCAGCTTAGTTTGGTTTAGAAATACCACGTGGAAACAGGCCCTTCGACTCACCGAGTTCACACCGGCCAGTGATTACCCGTAGAATCCATGTTACCCCACTTGCTCATTCTGCACGCTAGGTGCAATACACAAGCCAATTCACCTACAACCCCGCACGTCATATGATCATGAGGTCGTAAGTGATAGGGTCAGAATTACGCCATTCGGCCCATCAAGTCTACTCTACCATTCAACCATGGCTGATCTACACGTATCTCTCCCTCTTAACCCCATTATCCTGCCTTCTCCCCATAACCCGTACCAATCAAGAATCTGACTCTCTTCTTTAAAAATATCACTGACTTGGCCTCCACGGCTTTATGTGGCAAATACTTCTAGATTCACCACCCATTACTAAATAAATTCCTCCTCAACTCCATCCTAGAAGAACGTCCTTTAATTCTGACGCTATGACTTCTAGTCCAACAATATCCCACTAGTGGAAACATCCTCGGCACATCCACTCTATCCGAGCTTATCACCATTCTGTACGTTTCAATGAGGTCCCCCCTCATTCTTCGAAACTCCAGCGAGTACGGTCCCAGTGTCGTCAAACGCTCATCATACGTTAACTTACTAATTCCTGGGATCATTCCTGTAAACCTCCTCTGGACCCTCACTAGAGGCAGCACATCGTTCCTCACAAATGGTGCACAAAAATCCTCACAATATTCCAAATTCGGCCGGACCAGCGTATTATAGAGCGTCAGCATTACATCTCTGTTTTTGTATACAAGTCCTCTCGAAATAAATGTTAGCATCGCGTTTGCTTTCTTTTCTACCGATTCGACTTGCAGATTGGCGTTGTGGGAATTGTGTTGTGATCAATTGGGGGTGACCATGCTGCAGGAAATATATGATTTCGCTGGAAAGATTGCATATACCTTTTTCGTGGATTGTACCATGACCCGAGAGCCCGGGCTGTGGGGAGAGTTTGGTGAGGCTACAACTTTATTCCTTGGAGCGCAATAGGTTTTGAGAAGGTTTTACAGAGAAACATACAATCACGAGGAGAATATATACGGCGAGTGTACAGTGTATTTTCCCACGATAGAACTTGAAAGCGGAACGTGAACGAGTAAATGTTCAATAAAACTGGTGCCTCTCTCTCTCTCTCTCTCTCTCTCTCTATCTCTCTCTCTCCCCCCTCTCTCTCTGTATCTGTCTCTCTCCCTCTCTCTCACTCTCTCTCTCTCTCTCTCTCTCTCTCTCTCACTCATCCTCTCTCTCATCCTCTCTCTCTCTCTCCCTCTCTCTCTCTCTCTCTCTCTCTCTCTCTCTCTCTCTCTCTCTCCCCACCTCCCCCTCCCAAGTCCCCTTGACCCTCCAATACCTGGAATCTCTCCCCATTTAGAAAATAGTCTACGCCTGTATTACTAAAATGCATGACTCCACACTTTGCTACACTATATTCTATCTGCCACTTCTCTGCCCACTCTCCCAAACAGTCCAACTCCTTCTGCAGAGTCCCTGCTTTCTCTACTCTACCTGCCCCTCTACCTACTATCGTATCATCCGCAAACATGGCCACAAAACCTTAAATCCCATCATTCAAATCATTAATATACAACGTGAAGAGTAGCAGCTCCAGCACCGACCCACGCGGAACTCTGCTAGTCACTGTCAGGTAACCACACAAAAATAAACCTTTATTGCCATTCTTTGATTTCTTCCATCCAGCCAACCTGCTTTCCATGCTAGTATCTGCCATTTGATACCATGGGCTTTCATCCTCCTTAGCAGCTTTACGTGTGGCACCTTATCCAAGGCTTTCAGAACGTCCATGGAAAGTGGGGTGAAACCTGGCACCCGAGTGAAACACACGATGTCACAGGGAGAACGTGCAAACTCTACATAGATAGCGTCCGAAGTCAGGATTAAACGTATACAGCTCTACCGTCTTCGAAATTAGTGCCGAAAAGTAACTTTCCTTGTCATAGTCTTGTTATTGTCTGGGGCAGGTTTCAATCGCCTAGGGTTGATTATTGGCGATTAGTATGGTTATGTGCGTGGAGATCGTCAGACGACTTTAACTGCGATTTTAGAAGTAGACAGAGGTTGATATAGACAGGTCGGTACATTTGAACAAGGCCTTTGGTTACGTTTTTTCTTGGTAAGCTGCTCTGGAATGTTAGACCTCATGAGCTCCAGGGAGGGCTAGCTGATTGGATACAGATTTGACTTCATGGTCAGAGGCAGAGGATGATGATGTCGGGTTTATTTTGGGATTGGAGGCCTGATACTAATGGTGTGCTTCAGGGCTCGGTGTTGAACGGATGGTCATTTGCTGCCCCGATCAACCATTTGGATGAGTAATGTTTAGTAAGATTGACATCAACACTGTAATAGCCAGTATCATGACAGAGGATGTAGTTATCCAGAATTACAGCGGGATCTTGACCAGATGGGAAGTTCTGCCGATGAATTGGATAACTTCACAGAAGCGTGAGGTGTTGAATTTTGGGAGTTCAACC
Source organism: Amblyraja radiata (assembly GCF_010909765.2). Classification (NCBI taxonomy): domain Eukaryota; kingdom Metazoa; phylum Chordata; class Chondrichthyes; order Rajiformes; family Rajidae; genus Amblyraja; species Amblyraja radiata. The sequence goes on from NC_045987.1 coordinate 29,634,628, forward strand.
AGGGTAGGCCCTCGGTAGTGAAAGCTGGAGAACCGGGGAGTGTTGTGGAGAAGCGTGATATGTGAGTAAAAGTAAAGGTTTATTTTAAAGTTGTGTCTTCGATAGTGATGGTAGTGGTGTAGGTGGTAAATGCGGTATCTACATCTAAGGTGGGTAAGAAGTATATTGCCACTCTGAAGTTCATCAGTGAGGGATACACAGAATATAGGTGCAGGAGTAGGCCATTCGTCCCCTCAAGCCAGCACCACCATTCAATGTGATCATGGCTGATCATCCACAATCAGTACCCCGTTCCTGCCTTCTCCCCATATCCCTTGATTCCGCTAGCACTAAGATCTTTATGTAACTGTCTTTTGAATGCATACAGTGAGTCGGCCTCTACTGCCTTCTGAGGCAGAAATGTCCACAGATTCACAACTCTCTGGGTGAAAAAGGTTTTCCTCATCTCACTTCTAAATGGCCGACCCCTTATTCTTAAACTGTGATCCCTGGTTCTGGACTCCCCAATATCTGGAACATATTTCCTGCACCAATCCCATAATGATTGTACATGTTTCTATAAGATTCCCTTTCGTCCTGCTAAATTCCAGTGAATACAAGTCCAGTCGTTCCATTCTTCCACCATATGACAGTCCCACCATCCCGGGAATTAAGTTCGTGAACCTACGTTGCACTCCCTCAATAGCAAGAACATCCTTCCTCAAATTAGGAGACTAAAAACTGCACTCATTACTCCACGTGTGGTCTCACCAGGGCCATGTACAACTGCAGAAAGACCTCTTTGCTCTTATACCTGAATCCTCCCGTTATGAAGGCCTCCATGCCATCTGCTGTACCTGCATGTTTACTTTCAGTGACTGATGAACAAGGACCCCCCAGATCCCGTTGTACTTCCCCTTTTCCTAATCTGACTAGATTCAGATAATAATCTGCCTTCTTGTTCTTGCCACAAAAGTGGATAACCTCACCTTTAGCAACTGCATCTGATATGCATCTGTCCACTCACCCTGCCTATCCAAGTCACCCTGCATCCTCACATCTTCTTCACTGTTCACACTGCCACACAGCTTTGTGTCATCTGCAAATTTGCTAAAGTCCAGATACACTACATCCACTGGCTCTCTCTTATCCATGTTACTTGTTAATCCTCCAAAAATCCAGAAGATTAGTCAAGCAAGATTTCCCCTTCGTAAACCCATGCTGACTCAGACCGATCCTGTTACTGCTATCCAAATGCTCCGCTATTCCATCTTTAATAATTGACAGCAGCATCTTCCCCAACACCGATGTCAGGCTAACTAATCAATAATTACCTGCATCCCCTCTCCCTCCTTTTGTAAAAAGTGGGATAACATGAGCTATCCTCCATTTCAGAGGAAATGATCCAGCATCTATCGAACATTGGAAAATGATCACCAATGCGTCCACGATTTATAAAGCCACTTCCTTGAGTACCCTGGGATGCAGGCCATCAGGCCCTGGGGATTTATCAGCCTTCAGTCCCATCAGTCTACCCAACACCATTTCCTGACTAATGTGAATTTCCTTCAGTTCCTCCGTCACCCCAGATCCTCTGGCCACTAGTACATCAGGGAGATTGCTTGTGTCCTCCTTAGTGAAGACGGATCCAAAATTCAATTCATCCACTTCATTTCGTATACTTCGCACATTCATATATAACTCTTTTAATTCAGTATTCATCTCTCCTCTCATATCGGTTCCTATTTCACCTGACCTTACTCTTTTATCCCTTCTTAAACTTCCCGTCCCATTAATTCGGGTGTCATTCCTAACTTTCTCTGTACTCTCTTTCCCTTTAACTCCATTCTTATACTTCCAAATTGCCCCCCCCCCCCCCACTATTTTGTTTAAACTCACTCGTGTAGTACTAGCAAACCTGACAAAATGTAGGTCCCCACCAGTTAAGATGCAGCCGTTCCTTTTGTACAGGTCACGTCTACCCTAGAAGAGATCCCATTGGTCTATAAATCTAAATCCTTGCCCCCCTGCACAAGTTCCTCAGACACACATTCAGATTCCGTATCTCCCTGTTCCTGCCCTCACTAGCACGAGGTACTGGAAGCAAACCAGATAAAACCACCCTAGAGATCATTTCCAGCCTTCTTCCCCTCCCCCGCCATCTCATCCTCCTCCTCCTCCTCCTCCTCCCCCTGGATGCAACGCTGGATCTTCATCGCTTTAGAAGTGTTACGTGATGCTTCTCCAGGTAAATTCGCGAATTACGCTATTTTTCGATGCATTAAGCCACTTTGATGCATTGACTCTGTGCTGCATGTGATGTGGTGTGTATTTGCAAAGTAAGACGTGTGCAAAGGTTCGGGGTTCATTGATTGGGAGAATTGTCTTATACCTCCTCCCTCAAATCCATACAGGGACCCCAACAGTCCTTTCATGTGAGGGAAAGGTTTACTTGAACCTCTTCCTCATCTACTGCATCCAGCGTTCCCGATGTGGCTCCTATCTATCAGTGAGACCAAGCGTAGACTTGGCAATTGTTTAGCTGAATATTTACACCCAGTCCGCCTTGGCCTCGCGTTCTCGCGGTTGCCAAACATTCTATCTCCCGTTCCCATTCCCATACTGACCATTCTGCCAGAGTTAGGCCAGAAGCAAATTGGAGGAACAGAATACAATTTTACGCTTTTGAATGCAATAACCCAGCAGTATGAACCCAGCAGATTTCTCTAACTTGAAGTAACTCCTGCATAACCCTCCCCTTCCTCTCTCCCGCTCGGGAAAATGGATTCGGGTGATAATTTTAGAATGGATTACATTATGTGCATCATCCTGAATACTTGTTTGTTTTGAAACCACTGTAAAATTATTAATAGTTGGCGCTTATGATTCTTAATGAATCGTATTGCATTCTGTGAACTAGAGCGGGTTGATCACAAGTTTTAATATTATGCAAATTGAGATTTTTTTTTCATTGAGCAGCGGCAGACAATGGCAAAATGTATTCTTCTGGATGCCAGCGATTAACTTTATAAATTAAATAGATAGAGGAGAACAATTAGGCCATTCGGCCCATCACATTTATTCCGAATATCGATCATGGCTATTTATTTTCCCTCTCAAATCAATTATCCTGCCTTCTCCCTAACCTCTGTCACCATTGCCAATACGGAACATATTAATCTCTGCTTTAAAAATACCCAATGGCGTGGCCTCCACCCCTGACCATGGCAATGAATCCCATGGATTCACCACCCTGTGGCTAAAGAAATAATTCCTCATTTAGAAACATTAAAAAAAATATGTGCATGAGTAGGCCATTCGGCCCTTGGAGTCTGCTCCGCCATTCAATATGATCATGGCTGATCATCCAGAAGCACTACCTCTTACCTGCTTTCTTCCAATATCCATTGATTCCGTTAACCCTAAGAGCTATATCCAACTCTTGAATACATCCGGTGAATTCGGTGATCAGCCATGATCTTTTTTTATATTTTAATCCGCACAAAATGAATACTAACATCGCCTTTGCCTTCCTTACTCTCTCTTCTAAGTAACCTCTTGGGATCCTGCACGTGCTCCCAAGTCTCTTTGCACCTCCGATTTCTCAAAATGTCTCACCATTTCGAAAATAGTCTACCCCTTCATTCCATCTGCCAAAGTGCATTGCTGTACACGTTGCATATATTAGTCATGGGGTCATAGATTAATACAGTGGGGGAAAAGGCCCTTCGGCCCAACTCGCCCACAATGGCCAATAATGTAGCTACATCAGTCACACTTGCCTGCGCTTGTTCCATAATCCTCCAAACCCGTCCTATCCATGTACCTGTCCAACCGTTTCCTAAACGATGGGATAGTCCTGGTCTCATCTACCTCCTCTGGCAGCGAGTTACCTCTCGGATTCCATTTAAATATTTCCTCTTGAACCTATGTCCTGTGCTCCTCGATTCCCCTACTCTGGGTAAAGACTCTGTGCATCTACCCGATCTATTCCTCTCATGATTTTGTATAACTCTATAACATTTCCACTCATTCTCCTATGCTCCATGGAATAGAGACCCAGCCTACTGAGGTGAGAAAACACGTTTTCACCCAGAGAGTTGTGAATTGAGGTGAGAAAAACCTTTTTCACCCAGAGAGTTGTGAATTTGTGGAATTCCCTGCCACAGAGGCCAAGTCACTGGATGGATTTAAGAGAGAATTAGTTTGGGCTCTAGGGGCTAGTGGAATCAAGGGATATGGGGAGAAGGCAGGCACGGGTTATTGATTGGGGATGATCAGTCATGATCACGAATAGCGGTGTTGGCTCGAAGGGCTGAATGGCCTCCTCCTGCACCTATTTTCTATGTTTCTATGTTACTCACCCCCCCCACCCCTATAGGTCACACCCTCTAATCCTGGAAACATCCTCATAAATCTATTCTGAACCGTTTCAAGATTGACAATATATTTCCCAGAACTGAACTCAACATTCTGAATGCCGTCTCACCAACGTTTTAACAACTGTAACATGACCTGCCAACGTCTATACTCAATACTCTGCGTGATGAAGGCCAAAGTGCCAAAAGCCTTTTTGACCACATTATCTACCTGTGACTCAACCTTCAAGGAACCATGCACCTGTACTCCTAGATCTCTCTGCTCTACAACACTACACAGAGGCCGACCATTTACTGTTTGTGATCCTGCCCTTGTTCAACGTCCGAAATGCTCTGTATTAAATTCAATCAACCATTCCTCCGCCCACCTGGCCAATTAATCCAGATCCTGCTGCAATAGTTCACAACCATCTTCACTATCTGCAAAACCACTAACTTTTGTGTCATCAGCAAAGTTTCAAATCGTGCCCTATATGATCTCATCCAAATAATTGATGTAGATGACAAACATCTCTCCTCCCCACCCACCTCCCACCTCCCCGTTCAAGTAATTCTGCAGACTTCCTACTTCCACAAAGCTATTGTCCCTGCTTATGTCATATTATTCACAAATATGGCCACAAAGCCTTCAGTTCCCTCCTCCAAATCATTAACTAAACGTGAAGAGGAGTAGGCCCAATACTCACCCCGTGAGGACACCACTAGTCACCGGTCACCTACTACAAGAGTCCCCTTTATTGGCACTCTATTATCTACAGCTACAGATGTAGTCCATCTGCTCCAGGTGACTTATTCACCTTTAGACTTTTCAGCTTCACAAGGACTTTTTCCTTAAGAATGGGGACTGCACTTATTTCTGCCCCGGGGCCCGCCATTTCTTTGTCTCCCATTACGACTTATCCGTTTAAGAGATATACAGTACGTTATAATGGACAGGTCAATATATCTGGGACACCTGATGCTGTTGCATTGGATTTTGCTTACGCTGGCGTTCACAATGACTTTGCACTCAGTGTGCTTGTGGGCCGGAGACTTGACGCCTGCTGTTGAGAATGCCCTGGCAAGTTGCTACCCTGCAATGTATAGATCCTAGCTCGTGTAAGTATGGTGCACGGCTGGGATTGGGAGACAGGGGAAAGCCTGCTAGAGGCTCTACAACAAATTAAGATGCATTGGTCCATTTTTCACTGCGCAGTTTGTTGCTTTCACCATCTGCATAATATGGAATGTATCCCAACACGCACCTCGCTTATGCCATGCAAATGTCGAGAATACTTTGCGGTTTCAAGAATGAATAGTCATTTATATTAAAATATAGTCAGTCTATATTTGGCCCGTTATAATATGCGCGGTATTGCTGACAAGAAACTTTGGATTTAGAATACAAAAATAATTCAAGGAGAGATCATTCTTGAAGCTGTTACCCCTTACACTTATGTGGAATTGTACATTGCGGAAATAATTTAGCTGTAAATTGACCAAGACGGAATGTTGTGCTGACATGGAATCACGGGCGGTTTCATGAAACGATAAACTATGTCGCTATATATTGATCCATTGTTTTAGTTGAATATGAGGCAAGGAAACAATGAAGAGGTAATTTATTCACTGAATTGTTTTCTTCCAGCGGACCCTTCTGCCCCCAACCTCTATCCTCTTCGCACTTGTGTGGATCCCAGCTCCATGGACTCGTTCACCTTCGGCTGTTTGGCAATGGACTACACCCCGATGGGCATCACGCTCTCCTGGAAAAAAGATAACGAGCCGATTACCACAGGAGTCCATGGACGACAGATGACGCAATGGGCTAAGTGTTCGGCTGGCAACCGGAAGGTAGCTGGTTCGAATCCCGCTTGGAGTGCATACTGTCGTTGTGTCCTTGGGCAAGACACTTCACCCACCTTTGCCTGTGTGTGTCCTTGGGCAAGACACTTCACCCACCTTTGCCTGTGTGTGTGGATGTAATTATGTGAAGCACTTTGGGGTCAATGCAGGTTGACTAAAAATGTGCTATATAAATAAAGAAATTTAATTTATGAGTGAAGACGTATCAGGCATTAAAAAACAAGAGGGGAATATACACCAGGAGCAGCCAATTGACCATCGCCAAGACAGACGCGGAAAAGCGCACAGTCTACTGTGTGGTTCAGCATGGCGGTAAAGCGAATAACTTAAAAATGCCAGGTACGTGTTAGGATATGCCCCGGTTTGAAGTGTATAGTTCCGAGTACGAGGTTTAACAATTGGTGAAGATATGTTCAAATTCCACGTATAACTTGTTGATTTGCTGTTGTGTACTCCTTGCCATATTGAAATGAAGTTTCCGTATACCACTGAATGAAGGGGAATTCATGCCATTAGATAAATATGAAACTACGGGAGTTCTGGACCACTGTATGCACTTTCGTTCCCAACGTAACTATAAAACCGTAAAAGTCTCAGGAGAAACATAGAAACATAGAAAATAGGTGCAGGAGGAGGAGGAGGCCATTCGGCCCTTCGAGCCAGCACCGCCATTCGTTGTGATCATGTCTGATCATCCCCAATTAATAACCCGTGCCTGACGTCTCCCCATATCCCTTGATTCCAATAGCCCCTAGTGCTCTATCTAACTCTCCCTTAAATCTATCCAGTGACTTGGCCTCCACTGCCCTCTGTGGCAGGGAACTCCACAAATTCACAACTCTCTGGGTGAAAAAGTGTTTCTCTCACCTCAGTCTTAAATGGCTTCCCCTTTATTCGAAGACTGTGGCCCCTGGTTCTGGACTCGCCCAACACTGGGAACATTTTTCCTGCATCTAGTATAGAAACATAGAAAATAGGTCAGAACATGAACAGCAACTCTTTTCCGCAGGGCAGTGGAATGGCGGCGATGTTTAAAGTCGATCCACCGCCTGTGCTGTTGGGAAGGAAGGAGACGCGGTGCCTCAATCTGCGAGACTTTTCATCGTTTAAAGGTTATACCGCCATAAATTTACCCGAGTGGGCTTCAAAAGAGCGACCATCAGTGATGTACCACGGGAACACGTCCGTGGTAAATTGGGAGAAGCTTAGCTCGTTAACAGGGGAGACACTGAAATAATCATCTTATGAGCTAAATGTGGATTGTTGGAATCATATTCCGAAAATCGTCACGGCAAACTATGACGTACCTATCTATAATATTCCCACTTCGTAGCAGTCTGTTATGCACCCTGAGAAACCTATGATTTAGCAACGCCTTGATAATTCTGAGTGGGAGACTATTTATTCAGGAGAAGTGTCTTCTGTGTTACAAGTTGTTTTAATTAGTAAGGGGTAGTAGTTTGGGAACTTTGAAGTTTATTAATTGAAGTTTATTTTCTTCAAGATCAAATGGTGCATCATCCAGTCATCGCCATTACTCTGACTGAACTTGATGAACTAAAACGCAGCACGAAAGCGACTGCCTTGTGTTCGCTCACCGACATCGGTCCACAGAAATTTTCCGTTACCTGGCTGAAGAATGGCGAGCCTCTGGATTCTGGCATCGTCACCTCTCCCGCATTCAAGCTGAACGGCACCTTCTCAGCGACCAGCCAGTTGACATTCCCAACTTCAGAATGGTTCGGAGGTGCTATTTATACCTGCCAGGTCGACCAAGGAGAGGATCGGCTGAGCCAAAACATCAGCAGGTCTCCAGGTAAGAAACACATCCATGGTATCGGATATCAGTGTGAATACTTGCCTTCATTGAACATTGGGACAGCCCATGACGCACACTCTCATTCAATTTCTTGCGTTGTTCTCTGCTCAGAGTTCATTTCAAGACGATTTAGGACCATAGTTCATAGACCCAAAGCCTAGAAGGGATCCAGCCCTCTTCGGAGGAAATGTGTCAACCATAAATTCCGGTTTCTCCAGGCAATCCTTGTGTTTACATCATTTTTGTGCCACAGATGATGCTTCCTGCCGCGAAGCAAAGATTGTAATCCACCCACCACCTGTGCAGCAGGAGTTAATGGAGATGACCGTGACTTTAACCTGCATAGTCTCCAATGCACCTGTTGGGATCAAAGTGTCTTGGAGTCGAGGAAAGACGCCTTTGGATTCAGAGATCCTGTCCACAAAAACGCAGAAGTTGTAGAGAGCAAAGCGAACATCTCGACGCGTGACTGGATGAGTGGGGATGAGTTTGATTGCGTAGTGAGCCATGATGATATGCCGACTCCAAAAATGAAATCAATCTACAAGATGGCAGGTGAGCCGGGGTAGCTGCAGAGGAGTCCTGGTGGCCGGAAGAGACGGTTGCACTTTTCTTCTGGGTTGGAGAAAAAATCAATGAGTGTGATCACTGAGCCCGCGAACACATCTAATATATAAAACTGTGTGCCTGCCGGCGTCCGTCCGGCTGCCGGCCGCCTTTCTTCCTTTGATTCATTGCTACTCCGAAACCAGACGCAGAATCGCCGAGATCTTTTCCATTTCGGTAGAGATTTCACTTTTCTTTCTAAGTATCCACTTCTGATTACATTTCGTCGTGTTTATGTACACATTTTTAATCAAATCCTCCCCCCCCCCCCCCCCCCCAAATTTCAAAAGAAAACTGCTTCTCACCCATAGAAGCAGCCCCAGCCCCAGCCCCTGGTGAACGTTCCATCGTGTGATGTCACAATGCCCAATGCTCAAAGACATTCTTGCCATAGAGGGAGTACAGAGAAGGTTCACCAGACTGATTCCTGGGATGTCAGGACTTGCATATGAAGAAAGATTGGATAGACTCGGCATGTACACGCTAGCATTTAGAAGATTGAGGGCGGATCTTATAGAAACGTACAAAATTCTTAAGGGGTTGGACAGGCTAGATGCAGGAAGATTGTTCCAGATGTTGGGGGGTCCAGAACAAGGGGTCACAGTTTAAAGATAAAGGGGAAATCCTTTAGGACAGAGATGAGAAAAACATTTTTCACACAGAGAGTGGTGAATCTCTGGAATTCTCTGCCACAGAAGGTAGTTGAAGCCAGTTCATTGGCTATATTTAAGAGGGAGTTAGATGTGGCCCTTGTGGCTAAAGGGATCAGGGGGTATGGAGAGAAGGCAGGTACTGGATACTGAGTTGGATGATCAGCCATGATCATATTGAATGGTGGTGCAGGCTCGAAGGGCCGAATGGCCTACTCCTGCACTTAATTTCTATGTTTCTATGTTTCCCTCTCCCCGTCCCTCTCCCTCTCCTGCCCATCCCTCTCTCCCCCACCCCCCTTCCCTCTCTACCCCACCCCTTCCCTCTCTCCCCCGCCCCCTTCCCCCTACCCCTCTGTCCCTCTTCCACCACTCCCCCTACCCCTCACTCCCCACTCTTCCACTTCTCTCCCCTTACCCCACCCCACTGCCTCCCCCACCCCACTCTCTTCCCCTCCCTTCCCCTCTCTCCCCCACCCCTTCCCCTACCCCCCTGTCCCTCTTCCACCACTCCCCCATCCCACTTCCACCACTCCCGCTACCCCTCTACCCCTCCCTCCCTCCCTCCCTCCCTCCCTCCCTCCCTCCCTCCCTCCCTCCCTCCCTCCCCACTCTTCCACTTCTCTCCCCCTTCTCTCCTCCCCCTCTCCCTCTCCTCACCCCTCTCCCTCTCCCATCCCTCTCTCCCCCACCCCCCTTCCCTCTCTACCCCACCCCTTCCCTCTCTCCCCCCGCCCCCTTCACCCTACCCCTCTGTCCCTCTTCCATCAGTCCCCCTAACCCTCCCTCCTCCCCTCCATCCCCATCCCCCCCTCCCCCACATCTCTCTCCACATCCCCCTCCCTCACCCCCTACCCCGCTCTCCTTTCCCTCCCAAATCTGTCCCGTTTCCTCCTCCTCCTCTCCCCTCCCTCCCCTCTTCTCATCCCCCCCTCCCCCCACCTGTGTGTTTGGGGGGTGGTTAATGTGAGTGTGATGCCGCAGCCCCCCCCCCCCGCAAACGCCGTTGGTGAAACAGACCCAACGGGTCTGCACTTGGTCTAGTTATATATTAAAACTGTGTGGCTGCCGCCGTCCGTCCGTCCGGCTGCCTGTCTGCCTTTTGATTCGTTTCCATCGTGTGATGTCACAATGCCCAATGCTCACATATGTCCAATCGGGATGGATCCATTTACATATGCCTTTGCACCAGCCCCAGCCCCTGGTGAACGTTCCATCGTGTGATGTCACAATGCACAATGCTAACAGATGTCCAATCGGAATGGATCCATTAACATATGCCTTTGCACCAGCCCCAGCCAGATTCCCACCCCGCAACCGTGCTTTGGAGGAACAACCCAATAGGTGGTTAGTGTGACGCCTCACCCCTCCCCCCCCCCCCCAAACGCGCGTAGGGGAAACAGACCCAACGGTATGCGTTGGGGAACAGTTCGGGTCCAGTGATCACAATACCATTAGTTTCAATATAATTATGGAGAAGGACAAAACCGGACCTAGGTTTGAGATTTTTGATTGGAGAAAGGCTAACTTTGAGGAGATGCGAAAGGATTTAAAAGGAGTAAATTGGGACAGTTCGTTTTATGGGAAAGATGTGGAAGAGAAATGGAGTACATTTAAAGCAGACATTTTAAGAGTACAGAATCTTTATGTCCCTGTTCGGTTGAAAGGAAATCGTAAAAATTGTAAAGAGCCATGGTTTTCAAGGGAAATTGGACACCTGGTTCGGAAAAAGAGGGAGATCTACAATAGTTATAGGCAGCATGGAGTAAATGAGGTGCTTGAGGAGTATAAAGAATGTAAAAAGAATCTTAAGAAAGAAATTAGAAAAGCTAAAAGAAGATATGAGGTTGCTTTGGCAAGTAAGGTAAAAGTAAATCCGAAGGGTTTCTACCGCTATATTAATAGCAAAAGGATAACGAGGGATAAAATTGGTCCATTAGAGAGTCAGAGTGGCCAACTATCTGCAGAGCCAAAAGAGATGGGGGAGATATTGAACAGTTTCTTTTCTTCGGTATTCACCAAGGAGAAGGATATTGAATTATGTGAGGTAAGGGAAACAAGTAGAGTAGCTATGGAAACTATGAGGATCAAAGAAGAGGAAGTACTGACACTTTTGAGAAATATAAAAGTGGATAAGTCTCCAGGTCCGGACAGGATATTCCCTAGGACATTGAGGGAAGTTAGTGTAGAAATAGCAGGGGCTATGGCAGAAATATTTCAAATGTCATTAGAAACGGGAATAGTGCCGGAGGATTGGCGTACTGCGCATGTTGTTCCATTGTTTAAAAAGGGGTCTAAGAGTAAACCTAGCAATTATAGACCTGTTAGTTTGACGTCAGTGGTGGGCAAATAATGGAAAGAATACTTAGAGATAATATATATAAGCATCTGGATAAACAGGGTCTGATTAGGAACAGTCAACATGGATTTGTGCCTGGAAGGTCATGTTTAACTAATCTTCTTGAATTTTTTGAAGATGTTACTTGGGAAATTGATGAGGGTAAAGCAGTGGATGTTGTGTATATGGACTTCAGTAAGGCCTTTGACAAGGTTCCTCATGGAAGGTTGGTTAAGAAGGTTCAATGGTTGGGTATTAATGGTGGAGTAGCAAGATGGATTCAACAGTGGCTGAATGGGAGATGCCAGAGAGTAATGGTGGATGGTTGTTTGTCAGGTTGGAGGCCAGTGACGAGTGGGGTGCCACAGGGATCTGTGTTGGGTCCACTGTTGTTTGTCATGTACATCAATGATCTGGACGATGGTGTGGTAAATTGGATTAGTAAGTATGCAGATGATACTAAGATAGGTGGGGTTGCGGGTAATGAAGTAGAGTTTCAAAGTCTACAGAGAGATTTATGCCAGTTGGAAGAGTGGGCTGAAAGATGGCAGATGGAGTTTAATGCTGATAAGTGTGAGGTGCTACATCTTGGCAGGACAAATCAAAATAGGACGTACATGGTAAATGGTAGGGAATTGAAGAATGTAGATGAACAGAGGGATCTGGGAATAACTGTGCACAGTTCCATGAAAGTGGAATCTCATGTAGATAGGGTGGTAAAGCAAGCTTTTGGTGTGCTGGCCTTTATAAATCAGAGCATTGAGTATAGAAGTTGGGATGTAATGTTAAAATTGTACAAGGCATTGGTGAGGCCAATTCTGGAGTATGGTGTACAATTTTGGTCGCCTAATTATAGGAAGGATGTCAACAAAATAGAGAGAGTACAGAGGAGATTTACTAGAATGTTGCCTGGGTTTCAGCAACTAAGTTACAGAGAAAGGTTGAACAAGTTAGGGCTTTATTCTTTGGAGCGCAGAAGGTTAAGGGGGGACTTGATAGAGGTTTTTAAAATGATGAGAGGGATAGACAGAGTTGACGTGGAAAAGCTTTTCCCACTGAGAGTAGGGAAGATTCAAACAAGGGGACATGACTTGAGAATTAAGGGACTGAAGTTTAGGGGTAACATGAGGGGGAACTTCTTTACTCAGAGAGTGGCAGCTGTGTGGAATGAGCTTCCAGTTAAGGTGGTGGAGGCAGGTTCGTTTTTATCAATTAAAAATAAATTGGATAGTTATATGGATGGGAAAGGAATGGAGGGTTATGGTCTGAGCGCAGGTATATGGGACTAGGGGAGATTATGTGTTCGGCACGGACTAGAGGGGTCGAGATGGCCTGTTTCCGTGCTGTAATTGTTATATGGTTATATGGTTATATATGGTCTGCACTTGGTCTGGTATCTATGTAAAAAGAAGCAGTGCTAACAATTCATTAAATCTCTGGCCTTAACTGGAAAAGAGAGAAAGCGAAAATAATTTGCAGAAAATATGAAGTGCGTTCAGGTCAATGGAAATATCGCCAATTATATCGGGCTAGGCTTCCTGTGTGGGTATGTTGTGACCGAGCTCCAGTCAATAGCACACAATTGGATAGTGGATGAGGGCAGCGTTTTCAAAAACCGCAAGGTGTGGCAATTAGCAGGGATATGGGTAGGCCTTGCAAATGAGGTTGTGGTAAAGCAAAATCAATATACCGCTTCTGAAACAGGCACATAAAACGGGTCACTAAAATTCAGAAAAGAACCATCAAATGCCTGCTAGCTTTAAATCGCTTTAATGTTCAGGTGTAATAAACGCCATTTGATTTGTTCCATAGATCCACATCCCCGGGAACCGTCCGTCTCGGTTCTCCTGCCGCCGGCAGAAGAAGTCTCCGATCACAAGACCATCGCCCTCACCTGCTTTGTGAGAGGATTCTCCCCTCGCAGGATCTTCGTCACATGGACAGTCGATAACCAGCGGGTGCATTCGAGCAACTACAGGAACACCGAGGTGGTGGCGGAGAACGGCGACAACTCCTTCTTCATGTACAGCCTGTTGTCCGTTGGGGCAGAGCAATGGGCGAGCGGAGCCTCGTTCTCCTGTGTGGTGGGACACGAAACACTACCCATGAAGACCATCGTTAGAACGGTCAATAATTCCAGCGGTAAACCCAGTTTTGTGAATGTTTCACTTCTATTGATGGATACTGTCAATTCATGTCAATGAGAATGAAGTAGCTGCATTTCACTCAAATAAATACGAATAAATGCCTTTGTCTCCCAATCCTGAGTTGAACCCATGATTGCCCATTTAATTATATTTCCAAAACGACGAACAGAGATATTAACGTAGATAGGTGACAATATCGGCGAAAATGTACGTAAAACCAATGCACACTGCCGAGTAGCATGAGGGGTATGGAAATAATTTACAGCTGCATCAATACAGGAATCTGGGACACACTGTCATTGTTGCTCTTGCTGGGCAATGGAAATCTGTTGATTTCCGTTTCCTTCCTCCTCCTCCCAATCTACTTACACCCGAGACAGGATCGCAGACGCAAGGCATTGTTTATGTTCATACGGTACGTTCATAGGTTATAGAAACAGCATCAGGACATGGGTCCACCTAGTCTACTCCACCATTCAATCATGGCTGATCCATTTTTCCCTCTCAAACCCATTATCCTGCCTTCTCTCCATAATCCCTGACACTCATTACTAATTAATATCTATCTCGGCCTTCAAAATATCCATTGACCTCGCCTGCACAGCCCACTATTGCAATTAAAACCATATATTTACAACTCCCTGACTAAATAAAATTCCTCCTCGTCGCCTTCTTAAACAAAAGTCCTTCTATTCTGAGGCTATGGCCTCTGGTCCTAGATTCTCCCAGTAGTAGAAACATCCTCTCAACTTCCACTCTATCCGGGCCTTTCATTTTCGGTAATTTTCAATAAAGTCCACCCTCAACCTTCTAAACTCTAGCGAGTAAAGGTCCAATGCCGTGAAATGATCATCATTTGTTAAATCAGTAATTCCTGGGATCATTCTCGTAAAGCTCCTCTGGACCCTCTGCAGCGTGAGCGTATCTTTCCGCAGATATGGGCCCCACAATTGCTCACAATGCTCTAAATGCGGTCTGACCAGCGCCTTTTAAAACCTACGTATTACTTCTCTGGTTTTTTTGTATTATAATCTTCACTGAATAAATGCTAGCAATCCTTTCGTCTTCCTTGCAAATTCCACTTGCAAATTAACGTTTTGCAAATCCTGCACCAGCACTCCCAAGTTCCTTTGCACTTTCGATTTTTGAATTCTCTCCCCATTTAGAAAATAGTCTACGACTTTATCCCTACTTTCAAAGTGCATGACTCAGCACATTGCTACTTGTATTCCATCTGCCACTTCTCTACTCAATATCCCAAACCGTCCATGCCCTTGTGCAGAGTTCCTGGTTTCCATATACTACCTGTCCCTCCCCTTATCGAATCATCGGCAAATTTGGGCACACAGCCTTCAATCCCAACATCAAAATCATTGACATACATTGTAGGGACTGCGGCTCAGAGAAAAAATAGCAACTCCTCCTTCTCCGCCCGCATGAGAGGAACGTGCATTTTGCCGAGTGACTGTCACACAGATTTCTACACACATTTATTTTTTCACACATCGATTGAAATGCAAATGTAGTGTCTTATTTTATGAACACACATCTGAAATATCACATGAAGCATCACAGATTATAATGAGCGACATCAAAATCACAACCGGTTATTGAGGCTTGTGGCGTCTTGGAAAGCTACACCAGATCCTGAACCAAGCATTTATAAATAGGAACAATACGACACGTGGCGCTACATGTTTAGGTAGCAAATAGGCATAGGCACAGTTACACATCGCATCAGTATGTACACAGTGACATATACAGATCATATATTAACACAATTACACGAGAACCCATTAACCCAAACACACACACACCCGCAGAGAAAGACAAGGGACGTGAGAGGAACTGCCATTTATTAATTATAGAAACATAGAAACAGCGAAAATCGGTGCAGGAATAGGCCATTCGCCCCTTCGAACCTGCACCGCCATTCAATATGATCATGGCTGATCATCCAACTCAGCATCCTGTACCTGCCTTCTCTCCATACCCCCTGATCCCTTTAGCCACAAGGGCCACATCTAACTCCCTCTTAAATATAGCCAATGAACTGGCCTCAACTACCTTCTGTGGCAGAGAATTCCACAGATTCACCACTCTCTGTGTGAAAAGTGTTTTTCTCATCTCGGTCCTAAAAGACTTCCCCCTTATCCTTAAACTGTGACCCCTTGTTCTGGACTTCCCCAACATTGGGAACAGTGTTCCTGCATCTAGCCTGTCCAACCCCTTAAGAATTGTGTAAGTTTCTATAAGATCCCCCCTCAATCTTCTAAATTCTAGCGAGTACAAGCCGAGTCTATCCAGTCTTTCTTCATATGAAAGTCCTGACATCCCAGGAATCAGTCTGGTGAACCTTCTCTGTACTCCCTCTATGGCAAGAATGAGCATTTAATCACTCCTTTGATTTGCTCGATCGGTGTATTCAGGGCGGGAGAGCAGAAACATCTTGCATCAATGATGTGAAAGCCACAAGTACAAATAAGTGGAACATAGAGAACAAGGATAACATTTCGCCGTGATAAATTGCTCCGATGAACCCAGTAATCACATACATTGTGAAGAGGAGATTTCATCTGTAGGCCATTCGTTCTCCATATTTCATATTAGAGAAGATGATGCCCATACATTAAGCTGTAAAGCTCATTTTCTCACACACAGTATTCTTTCATCCCATATCCTGAATAAGCACACATCAGCGTTTACGTTTTCCGGGGGGAATAACAGCAAATTACTGGGATCCGATGTTTTGCATTCAGTGAGTTCCTCTGTTGAGCTGTGGTCGCCTTCTATAAAGAGTGCTTTCATAACATTGCATACTTGAACAAGCTCCAATTTGGGTATCATCCCAGTTAATGAATTATATTATCTGGAACAGGAGGTTTATAGAATTAACAACATTTTCTGAAACAAAACAGACTCACGAGTTTCTCCAAAATTCACTATAAGCGGATGACTGAGAGTCTCTGTTGCTACTAGACACAAAATGCTGGAGTAACTCAGCGGGTCAGGCAGCATCCCTGGAGAGAAGGAATTGGTGACGTTTCGGGTCAAGACCATTCTTCGGACTCTGAAGAAGAGTCTCGACCCGAAACGTCACCCAACCCTTATCTCAAGAGATGCTGCCTAACCCGCTGAGTTACTTCAGCATTTTGTGTCTACCGATTTAAACCAGCATCTGCAGTTCTTTCCTACACGTAGCTTTTGCTGCAACTGGCTACGAGTTCGTATCTAATTATTGAGGATGATCAGCTGAACGCAAAAACGTCATACCAAATTAATATCCTCTACAGAATGTTATCATGGAAAATAATAAATAAAATATATAAAATATCCGTGATTAATGTTGAAAACTTGTGAAACTTCCCGCTTTCCGTAGATTTCGCAGACATCATTCGTATTGAGGAATATGAGGAAGACAAAGACAAAATGTGGACAACCGCTCGCACATTCATCATCCTGTTCTTTCTCAGCATTTCCTACGGCGCTGTCCTCACTCTGGTGAAGGTGAGTTAATTTCACTTACCTTTCCACCTAATTGAAGAAAGTGGATAAATCTGAATTTGCGTACCCAGTAGAGGTTCTGACATTAAAGTCCCAGACTGCTACTATATCTTTAATTCTCGCTCTCTTCCTTCACAGATCAAGTGACGGGTTAAAGTATGAAATCGCGCGTGCCTCTCGTCGATGTTTGGACATCGCCATTTACTGCCAAGGGAACTGTGCCAAACTGAATCGCACAATATGAACAATAATTCATTCTATCAATTTGATTTGTTTGCAGCAGCCTAGGATGCCTTTAGAACATAGTTAATGTACCAAACTATTTAAATCTAAATCTGAATGTCATGCGCAAATAAGTTCTCAATCTACATACTTTAGCGCGGGTCATATTTCTTGTCGTTCCGATGTTGAATGTCGTTTTTCGAAAGTAGGACAAATAGGTTGTTTATAGTGAGAATATGAACTTAATGATAAGTTCGGATATATTATCCGTTACGTATTTGTCTGAACTTTTGGTAACAGGTCTCGAACAGCAAAATAACTATCTTGGGCTCGAATTCTCCAGCGCACCTAATCGCTACTTCCTGCACACTGTTTTTTTAAAATCTTCCTGCACTGACATAATTGATCATTTTGCCCATTTACCCATGTCAGCTTTTCCTACATTAGGAAAGCATCTGTATTTGCCCCGCTTACAAAGGTATATACCTATGCTGGCGGGGGCAAAGAAAGATGCATTCCTAATCGGTATCTAACTATGTTCCTTAAAATGTAGTAATTTAACCTGATTCGTGCTCCTCACGCGCTCATACGTGCTAGATATCAAACTCCTTCCAACACTTTCAAACATATCGCTTTTGTCGTCCATAGCCTTACTGTGGGGAAATATTTTGACAATCTGCTACATCTGTGCCTCTCACATTCATTGATACATTTACAAGGTCATCCATCAGTCTCCACTGCTTGTAGGCAAACAAGTCCAAGCACCCAAGCTCCGCCTATAACAAAAGATCTTTAATCCAAACACCGATGTGTTGAATTTGGGTTTTATTGATTTCTTTAACTTTTGGTAGCCTCGGCATTGCCTCTCTCTATCCCTCCACCACCCAAGTTGCACTAGCTTATTGTTTTCACCTAATAAACAGCTAAAAGTGGCTTGTTTTCGTTATCATCATTACTTTTTTGCACATCTTTCATTCATTGTTCTTTATCTCTCTACATCATCGCCTAGATCGCTCGTTTCCCTTATCCCTAACCAGTCTGAAGAAAGGTCTTGACCCGAAACGTCACTTATTCCTTCTCCCCATAGATGCTGCCTGGCCCGCTGGGTTACTCCAGATGTTTGTGTCTACTGACCAGTTGAAGTTCCTCTTCATTCCCTTCTAGGCAACATCGTTATTCTGCAGTGTTCCACATTATACTCTGCCTAACCATGAAACAAAGAGTAGGGATTAATGGGTCCCTTTCACAATGGCAGGCACTGACTAGCGGGGTGCCGCGAGGCTCTGTGCTGGGACCGCAGCTATTTACAATATACATCAATGATTTAGATGAAGGGATTTAAAGTAATATTTGAAAATTTGCAGATGACACAAAGCTGGATGGCAGAGTGAACTGTGAGGACGATGCTATGAGAATGCAGGGTGACATGGACAGGTTGGGTGAGTGGGCAGATGCATGGCAGATGCAGTTTAATGTGCATAAATGCGAGGTTATCCACTTTGGTAGCAAAAACAGGAAGGCAGATTATTATCCGAATTGTGTCAGTTGGGAAAAGGGGAAGTACAACATAGAAACATAGACATTAGGTGCAGGAGTAGGCCATTCGGCCCTTCGAGCCCGCACCGCCATTCAATATGATCATGGCTGATCATCCAACTCAGTATCCTGTACCTGCCTTCTCTCCATACCCTCTGATCCCCTTAGCCACAAGGGCCACATCTAACTCCCTCTTAAATATAGGCAATGAACTGGCCTCAACTACCCTCTGTGGCAGATAGTTCCAGAGATTCACCACTCTCTGTGTGAAAAAAGTTTTTCTCATCTCGGTTTTAAAGGATTTCCCCCTTATTCTTAAGCTGTGACCCCTTGTCCTGGACTTCCCCAACATCGGGAACAATCTTCCTGCATCTAGCCTGTCCAACCCCTTAAGAATTTTGTAAGTTTCTATAAGATCCCCTCTCAATCTCCTAAATTCTAGAGAGTATAAACCAAGTCTATCCAGTCTTTCTTCATAAGACAGTCCTGACATCCCAGGAATCAGTCTGGTGAACCTTCTCTGCACTCCCTCTATGGCAATAATGTCCTTCCTCAGATTTGGGGGATCTGGGGGATCCTTGTTCATCAGCCAATGAAAGTAAGCATGCAGGCACAGCAGGCAGCGAAAAAAGCGAATGGGATTTTGGCCTTCATAACAAGAGGAGTTGAGTATTGGGGCAAATAGGTGATTCTGCAGTTGTATGGGGCCCTAGTGAGACCATAACTGGAGTATTGGACACGCTGGAGGCAGGAAGCATGTTCCCGATGTTGGGGGAGTCCAGAACAAGGTGGGGGGGGGGGGGGGGGCACTGTTTAAGAATAAGGGATAAGGCATTTAGAACGGAGATGAGGAAACACTTTTTCACACAGAGAGTTGTGAGTCTGTGGAATTCTCTGCCTCGGAAGGCGGTGGAGGCCTGTTCTCTGGTTGCTTTCAAGAGAGAACGTGAAAGATAGCGGATTCTCTTAAATAAAGCGGAGTCGGGGGATATGGGGAGAAGGCAGGAAGGGGTTACTGATTGTGTTTGATCAGCCATAATCACTGAATGACGGTGCTGGCTCGAAGGGCCGAATGGCCTATTCCTGCACTTATTGTCTATGGTCTTCTGAAAATTACAACATAACACCGCGACCATTATATTCTATGCCATGTGCTTCCTTCAGCATGTTGTTGTTCTGTCTTGCCACTTTCTGGAAATTGGGGTATTGGAAACAAAGGCCTCACTGTTCATTAACATTCCTTGTCCGTCAACATTTACTGCCATTTTCCTACCTCCAACTGTCTTCCCAGAAAGCATAATCTTCCCCAAATTCCAGATTGATTCGGATTTAATTTCATCCGTCAATGCTTCCAGGGCATTCCGTTGTATGTTAGCCTTAGACAACATTCTTCGCTATTCATCTTACCTAAAATTATTGTGACATCCACAGACTTAAAACATACCTCATAATTTAAAATCTACGACGTCAAAATGTTCCTCGGACAACACTCTCTGCGGTGGACAGCATGTAGCAGACTTTCAATCGGGAAAAAATCATCTATGCAACAACGCCGCCTGTCACCCATCACCAAGCCAGTGTTGATACTGTCCTGACTTTATCATTGAACACTACAATACAGGGACAGACTCTTCGATGCACAATGCCCGGGCCGAACCGCATGCCAGGTTAAAGCTATTCTCCTATACTGTACGCGATTCACAACCGCTGTTTACTGCATATCCATGTGCCTATATAAAACCCTTCTAATGCCACTACCGCGTCTGCCTCCACTACCCATGGCAAGCGCGCCCCAGACACGCGATATTTTCATTGTAAAAATCATACCCGCATACTTCTAATTCATACTTCAATGGGGTGACCAAGTCTGCATCAACACCTTATTTTCGGCCTAACCAATGTCCTGTGCATTCGATGTAATGTAAACGCATGTGTAAATATATGCCAGAGAGTCCAACTTCTTCGACTATTCCGTGTATGAACAAGTCACCATTCCCGTCTTTTTTGCACAGTTGTCCTTTCCTTGTTTCTGAGTTTATCCCCGACACGCGTGGTCACTTCAGTTGGTCAGCGAGCTAAATGTTCAGTTGACCTGGTCTCAGTAAGGAACACAAATGTTTTATCCACTTTGTGTTAAGCTTATAAAACCTTCTCTGTAAAATGTTTATGTGATTACACAAATAAAAGTTGAGCTATATATTGACTAACCTGGCGTGCTGTGTTAGTTTCTCGAAGTTACCTTCACATCACTTTAGTACTTACTCTGGTTCTACTACTTCCTTAACAGATATAATTTCTCAAATCGTCACTGGCTATGTTCGAACACGAATCACTTCGGTTGAACAGTCACAGTGTCCGATGACGTTAAAGTTAAACTTATCAGAGTGCATTTAATGTCAACGTTTCAGAGGAAAAAGCAGCAAAGGCGACATTCGCAACCTTGTTCTTGGGTACTTTGCGCAACAAAGAGCACGTCGTGCCGAATTGCGTGCTCCTCCAAATAGTGATCGATATCATAATTCATTCTAATATTACCGCAGAGCTTTACAAAAACAGTTTCAAGATAATGAAAGCGTACTTGATTTATTTCACACCGGTAGACAATGAACAAATTACGTGGGAATAATTTATGGATCGAGATCCGGAATGAACAAGGAACAAGTATAGACACTGCGAACTCATATCCGGGATCTGGGATTAGCCGAGATCACGTTCCACCAACGGATAGTAAATTGGTTCGGGTAGATTGGTCTTGTAAATCAAAACTCTTTTGTTCGCTTCCGATATCCACCCTGTTTATGATTCCACTTAAATTCAGTTTCGGCTATTTGCGGGTGCGTGAGTAAGGGAGCAGAAGCTGTTGCAATCAAATGGGCCGCACATTCTGGACTCGTTCTGTTTGTTTGCATTTGACGCATTGGGTCCATTCAACATGCTTTAAGAAGTAACCGCGACTGGATTCATTGGGCCCAGCATGATTTGAATAGAGATTGGGCCTGTTTTATGTGGCCTAACACCAGGACCGGATTTAGATGAAGAGAGGCCCTAAACTGTTCCACTTGTGAGGCCCCTCCCAATCCCCCACCCTCACGACTAGAGGAAAATGGTCCACCAGATTGACACCGATTTGCAGCCTAGCGTGGCCAATGAGATAACGGGCTGGAAAGCGGCGCTTTTTATTTATTTATTTATTGCCAGTGCTAGTGTAGATTATTGGCTTAAAACACTATTGTTCTGGAATGGAGGGCAAGGAAAATTACTGAAGGGTTGTTTAGAGACTACAGTGCGTTGTGACAGCAAATGTAAGAAAGGCCTATTACAGTGTCAACATATCATACACCTTGCAGGGCTCTCGCTTAATTATTTTTCTCTGTTGTCAGCCGGGCAACCTTGGCAGCTTTTTAAGTTGCCAAATGACAGTTTAGGTGGTCATTTAAGATGGCTTGCATGACACGTGCGATAATGTGCTCTACGAAGTGCGTAGTTACCAGTCGGGTTTATGCAAAATGAAGCATTCACATATTATTTCTGCTTCAAATAAAGTCACAAACTAAACATATTCACCAATCAAAACATGATATATACCACAATGACATGCAGCAAAATTATAATACAGCATCTCAACTCTTTTTACACATTGCAATGAATGCAATTTCTATTTTCTTTTCCACTTCCAAACAAAAATGTGGTTGCATTATTCATCGTATGATCAACCTCGGTGTGACCAAGCGCAGGCTTGGCGATCGCTTTGCACAACACCTACACTTAGTTCACAATAACCAAAGTAATCTCCCGGTGGCTCAACACTTCAACTCCCCTTCCCATTCCGAATCCGACCTTTCTGTCCTGGGCCTACGCATATTGGAGGAGCAGCAGCGCATATTTGCTTGGGTAGTTTACATCCCAGTGGAATGAACATTGGCTTCTCTAATTTCAGGTGGTCCTTACTTTCTCCCTCCTTGCCCTCCCATTTCCAGCTCTCCCACAGCCGACTGACTCCGCCTCTTCCTTTCTTTTTCATGTCCCCCCAACATTAATTTGAACAAGGGTCTCGACCCGAAAGGTCGTCTATTTTCTTCGCTTCATACATGCTGCCTCACCGGCAGAATTTGTCCAGCATTTTTGTCTACCCATTCAAACAGGTTCTGTTATCCCACTTTCCTCACCCACTCCCTACACATTAGGGGCAATTTTCCAGAGACCTACAGTTAACGGATAACGGCTAAAATGATATTGAGGGATAAAATTGGTGCATTAGAGAGTCAGAGTGGACAGCTATCTGCAGAGCCAAAAGAGATGGGGGAGATATTGCACAATTTATTTTTCTTTGGTATTCACCAAGGAGAAGGATATTGAATCATGTGAGGTAAGAGAAACAAGTAGGGTAGCTATGGAAACTATGAGGATAAAAGAAGAGGAAGTACTGATACTTTTGAAAAATATAAAAGTGGATAAGTCTCCAGGTCCTGACAGGATATTCCCTAGGAAATTGGGGGAAGTTGGTGTAAAAATAGCAGGGGCTATGACAGAAATATTTCAAATGTCATTAGAAACGGGAATGGTGCCGGAGTATTGGCGTACTGCGCATGTTGTTCCATTGTTTAAAAAGGGTTCTAAGAGTAAACCTAGCAATTATAGACCAGTTAGTTTGACGTCAGTGGTGGGAAATTTAATGGAAAGGATACTTAGAGATAATATATATAATCATCTGGATAAACAGGGTCTGATTAGGAACAGTCAATATGGATTTGTGGCTGGAAGGTCATGTTTGACTAATCTTCTTGAATTTTTTGAAGAGGTTACTAGGGAAATTGATGAGGGTAAAGTGGTGGATGTTGTCTATATGGACTTCAGTAAGGCCTTTGACAAGGTTCCACATGGAAGGGTGGTTAAGAAGGTTCAATTGTTGGATATTAATAATGGAGTAGCAAGATGGATTCAACAGTGGCTGAATGGGAGAGACCAGAGAGTAATAGTGGATAACTGTTTGTCAGGTTGGAGGCCGATGACAAGTGGGGTGCCTCAGGGATCTGTGTTGGGTCCACTGTTATTTGTCATATACATCAATGATCTGGATGATGGTGTGGTAAATTGGATTAGTAAGTATGCAGATGATACTAAGATAGATGGTGTTGTGGATAATGAAGTAGATTTAGGCCATTTGGAAGAGTGGGCTGAAAGATGGCAGATGGAGTTTAATGCTGATAAGTGTGACATGCTACATCTTGGCAGGACAAATCAAAATAGGACGTACATGGTAAATAGTAGCGAATAGAGGAATGCAGCTGAACAGAGGGATCTAGGAATAACTGTGCATAGTTCCCTGAAGGTGGAATCTCATGTAGATAGGGTAGACACATAGACTGGGAAACACATTCTGTAAAAGGGCTGGATGGTTTGGAATTTGTAATATGTGTGCAGGATAGTTTTTTGCAGCAATACATAGCGGTACCTACTAGAGAAGAGGCAGTGCTGGACCTCCTGTTAGGAAATGAGACAGGTCAGGTGGCGGTGGTATGTGTTGGGGAGCACTTCGGGTCCAGTGATCACAATACCATTAGTTTCAATATAATTATGGAGAAGGTCAGTACTGGACCAAGGGTTGAGATTTTTGATCGGAGAAAGGCTAATTTTGAGGAGATGCGAAAGGATTTAAAAGGAGTGAATTGGGACATTTTGTTTTATGGGAAGGATGTAGTAGAGAAATGGAGCACATTTAAAGGTGACATTTTAGGAATACAGAATTTTATGTCCCTGTTCGGTTGAAAGGAAACAGTAATAATTGGAAAGAACCGTGTTTTCAAGGGAAATTGGACACTTGGCTCGGAAAAAGAGTGAGATCTACAATAATTACAGGCAGCATGGAGTAAATAAGTGCTTGAGGAGTATAAAGAATGTAAAAATAATCTTAAGAAAGAAATTAGAAAAGCTAAAAGAAGATATGAGGTTGCTGTGGCAAGTAACGTGAAAGTAAATACAAAGGGTTTCTACAGCTATATTAATAGCAAAAGGATAATGAGGGATGAAATTGATCAATTAGAGAGTCAGAGTGGACAGTTATCTGCAGAGCCAAAAGAGATGGGGGAGATATTGAACAATTTCTCTTCTTCGGTATTCATCAAGGAGAAGGATATGGAATTATGTGAGGTAAGGGGAACAAGAAGAGTAGCTATGGAAACTATGAGGAACAAAGAAGAGGAAGTACTGACAATTTTGAAAAATATAAAAGTGGATAAGTCTCCAAGTCCTGAGAGGATATGCCCTAGGACATTGAGGAATGTTAGTGTAGAAATAGCAGGGGCTGTGACAGAAATATTTCAAATGTCATTAGAAACGGGAATGGTGCCGGAGGATTGGTGTACTGCGCATGTTGTTCCATTGTTTAAAAAGTGTTCTAAAAGTAAACCTAGCAATTTTGACGTGTTAGTTTGAAGTCCGTCGTGGGCAAATTAATGGAAAGGATACTTAGAGATAATATATATAAGCGTCTGGATAAACAGGGTCTGATTAGGAACAGTCAACATGGATTTGGGCCTGGAAGGTCATGTTTGACTAATCTTCTTGAATTTTCTGAAGAGGTTACTAGGGAAATTGATGAGGGTAAAGCAATGGATATTGTCTATATAGACTTCAATAAGTCTTTTGACAAGGTTTCATGTGGAAGGTTGGTTAAGACGGTTCAATTGTTGGGTATTAATGGTGGAGTGGCTAGATGGATTCAACAGTGGCTGAATGGGAGATGCCAGAGAGTAATGGTGGATAACTGTTTGTCAGGTTGGAGGCCAGTGACTAGTGGGGTGCTTCAGGGATCTGTGTTGGGTACACTGTTGTTTGTCATATACATAAATGATCTGGATGATGGTGTGGTAAATTGGATTAGTAAGTATGCAGATGATACTAAGATAGGTGGTGTTGTGGATAATGAAGAAGATTTTCAAAGTCTACAGAGAGATTTAGGCCATTTGGAAGAGTGGGCTGCTAGATGGCAGATGGAGTTTAATGCTGATAAGTGTGATGTGCTACATCTTGGCAGGACAAATCAAAATAGGACGTACATGGTAAATGGTAGCGAATTGAGGAATGCAGTTGAACAGAGTGATCTAGGAATAACTGTGCATAGTTTCCTGAAGGTGGAATCTCATGTAGATAGGGTGGTAAAGAAAGCTTTTGGTGTGCTGGCCTTTATAAATCAGAGCATTGAGTATAGAAGTTGGGATGTAATGTTAAAATTGTACAAGGCATTGGTGAGGCCAATTCTGGAATATGGTGTGCAATTCTGGTCGCCAAATTATAGGAAAGAAGTGAACAAAATAGAGAGAGTAAAGAGGAGATTCACTAGAATGTTGCCTGGGTTTCAGCACCTAAGTTACAGAGAAAAGTTGAACAAGATAGGTCTTTATTCTTTGGAGCGCAGAAGGTTAAGGGGGGACTTGATAGAGGTCTTTAAAATGATGAGAGGGATAGACAGAGTTGACGTGGATAAGCTTTTTCCATTGAGAGTAGGGAAGTTTCAAACAAGAGGACATGATTTGAGAATTAAGGGACAAATGTTTAGGGGCAACATGAGGGGGAACTTCTTTACTCAGAGAGTGGTAGCTGTGTGGAATGAGCTTCCAGTGGAAGTGGTGGAGGCTGGTTCGATTTTATCATTTAAAAATAAATTGGATAGGTATATGAACGGGAAAGGAATGGATGGTTATGGTCTGAGTGCAGATAGATGGGACTAGGGGAGAATAAGTGTTCGGCATGGACTAGAAGGGCCGAGATGGCCTGTTTCCGTACTGTAATTGTTATATGATTGTATAGTTATATAGGGTGGTAAAGAAAGCTTTTGGTGTGCTGGCCTTTATAAATCAGAACATTGAGCATAGAAGTTGGGGTGTAATGTTAAAATTGTGCAAGGCATTGGTGAGGCCACCCAGCTTTGTGTCATCCGCAAACTTGCTAGTGTTGCTCCTAATTCCCTCTTCCAAATCATTAATATATATGGTAAACAGTTGCGGCCCCAACACCGAGCCTTGCGGCACTCCACTCGCCTGCCATTCTGAAAAGGACCCGTTTACTCCTACTCTTTGCTTCCAGTCTGCCAACCAATTTTCTATCCATGTCAACACCCTACCCCCAATACCATGTGCACTAATTTTAGTCACCAGTCTCCTGTGCTGGACCTTATCAAAGGCTTTCTGAAAGTCTAGATACACTACATCCACTGGCACCCCTTCATCCATTTTATTTGGCACATCCTCAAAAATTCCAGAAGATTATTCTAGAAAATTCCAGGACCAATCCACAGGAACTGATCCTGAATCTATTGAACATTGGAAAATTATCACAATTGCGTCCACTATTTCTAGAGCTACCTCCCTGAGGATCCTGGGATGCCCTAAGTCTTCCCTCGCAAGGTACTGAATTCCATCCCTCAACAGCATTGCCCACCAAGAGTAGGGGAATCGAGGACCAGAGGACATAGGTTCAAGGTGAAAGGGAAGATTAAATAGGAATCATTCTGAGGGGTACTTTTTCACACAAAATGTGGTGGGTGTATGGAACAAGCTGCCAGATGAGGTACTTAGGGCTGGGACTACCCCGACGTTTAAGAAACAGACAGGTGCATGGATAGGACAGGTTTGGAGACATGTGGACCAAGTACAGGCAGGTGGGACTAATGTAGCTGGTGGTGTGGGCAAGTTGGGCCGAAGGGCCTGTTTCCACGCTGTATCACTCTATGCCACATTCTATTTTCCTCCTTCCTTCTTGCTATTTCATTCATTCAGACACCCCTTCTCTATATCTTCAGTTTCCTTTGTTTTCATTTTATCCTTTCTTTTCCACCTCCATTTTCTCGTATCTTTCCTTGCTTCCATTTCTTTCCCCCATCATGGTTGCCTTTCAAACTACATACTTTCCTTTCCCGTTCATTCTCACGTTCCCCCTCTCCTTTCCTTCCCTCCCACTCTCCTCCTCAACTCCCAATACCAAAGATACTAGAGGAGCTATAGGATCTTTACCCAATACTGCGCCTTCAATCCCCGACCGTTAAACCGTCCTTCGCGCCCAGCGCACGTGTCGGCTTCGCCCGCTCGCGGGGTCACCTGACCCGGGGCGGGTGCGCGTGATGCAATTTCCCCTCCAACGTCACCTCCTGAACCAAAGATTTTATCGCTCGCGATAAGATCTTTGTCCTCAACACGCCCGATGTCCGCGTCACGTGGCTTCCCCGCGAGCCCCGCTCCGCGTCACGTGGCTTCCCCGCGATCCCGCTCTGCGTCAGGTGAGCCCGCGCGGACGGTGGCGTAACGGTCACTGAGCGCGCAGGGAGGGGAGAAGGGGGGAGAGACAGGAGGGAGGAAAGAAAGAAGGATGGAAAAATGAAGAAAGGAAATAAAGCAGAATGGAAAAGAGAAAGGCAAATAAATGAAAGAAAATGAAAGTAAAGAGGGAACGAAAGAAGAGAATGAAGATGAAAAATGAGGGAAAAAAAATAATGTCAAGTAAGAATGAAAGAAAAAAGAAGGAAAGGGGGAAGAATGAAGGAAGGAAAGAATAACAATAAAAAGGGAAGACAAAAGGGCCCGATTGAATGCAAAAAAACGAAGAAAAGAACAAAGAAAGAAGCAAGAAGGAAATTAATGTAGAAAAGAATGAAATAAAAGAAGGGATTATGCAAAGATGAAAAAATGAGTGAGGGAAAAAGGTTAAGAAAAAGGAAAGAAGAAAGGAATAGGAGGAAAGAAGAAAGGGAACGACGAAGAAAAAATGGATGAAAACTAGAATTAAAATGAAAAAGGCAGAATAAAGGAACAAAACTATGAAGGGTAGAAAGGAGGAAAGTAAAAATGAAGAAAGGAAGGAAAGAGAGAAGGAAGTTTAAAATGAGGGGTGAAAGTAGCATGAAAAAAATGTGAGAAAGAATAATGTAAGGTAAGAATGAGGAAAGGGCAGAATAATGATGGAAGGGATGAATGAAAGAAAAAAATGCAATGAAAAATGAAATAATGAATGATAGAAAAAAGGGAGGAAAAGAAAAGAAGTGAAGACGGAAAGAATGAAAGGCGGAGTGGAGGGAAGACGAGGAAAGAAAAAATGATGTGAATGAATGACAGAAATAATGAAGGTAAGAAGAGGAGCAGAATGGAAAAGAATGGTTAAGAAGGTTCAATGGTTGGGTATTAATGGTGGAGTAGCAAGATGGATTCAACAGTGGCTGAATGGGAGATGCCAGAGAGTAATGGTGGATGGTTGTTTGTCAGGTTGGAGGCCAGTGACGAGTGGGGTGCCACAGGGATCTGTGTTGGGTCCACTGTTGTTTGTCATGTACATCAATGATCTGGACGATGGTGTGGTAAATTGGATTAGTAAGTATGCAGATGATACTAAGATAGGTGGGGTTGCGGGTAATGAAGTAGAGTTTCAAAGTCTACAGAGAGATTTATGCCAGTTGGAAGAGTGGGCTGAAAGATGGCAGATGGAGTTTAATGCTGATAAGTGTGAGGTGCTACATCTTGGCAGGACAAATCAAAATAGGACGTACATGGTAAATGGTAGGGAATTGAAGAAGGTAGGTGAACAGAGGGATCTGGGAATAACTGTGCACAGTTCCATGAAAGTGGAATCTCATGTAGATAGGGTGGTAAAGAAAGCTTTTGGTGTGCTGGCCTTTATAAATCAGAGCATTGAGTATAGAAGTTGGGATGTAATGTTAAAATTGTACAAGGCATTGGTGAGGCCAATTCTGGAGTATGGTGTACAATTTTGGTCGCCTAATTATAGGAAGGATGTCAACAAAATAGAGAGAGTACAGAGGAGATTTACTAGAATGTTGCCTGGGTTTCAGCAACTAAGTTACAGAGAAAGGTTGAACAAGTTAGGGCTTTATTCTTTGGAGCGCAGAAGGTTAAGGGGGGACTTGATAGAGGTTTTTAAAATGATGAGAGGGATAGACAGAGTTGACGTGGAAAAGCTTTTCCCACTGAGAGTAGGGAAGATTCAAACAAGGGGACATGACTTGAGAATTAAGGGACTGAAGTTTAGGGGTAACATGAGGGGGAACTTCTTTACTCAGAGAGTGGTAGCTGTGTGGAATGAGCTTCCAGTGAAGGTGGTGGAGGCAGGTTCGTTTTTATCATTTAAAAATAAATTGGATAGTTATATGGATGGGAAAGGAATGGAGGGTTATGGTCTGAGCGCAGGTATATGGGACTAGGGGAGATTATGTGTTCGGCACGGACTAGAGGGGTCGAGATGGCCTGTTTCCGTGCTGTAATTGTTATATGGTTATATGGTTATATGAAAGAAAAGGTAACATCTAAAATGGAAGATAGAAGGTAAAAAGGATGAAAGAAAGATATGGGGTAAAAGAAAGGAAAATGGAAAGGTAGAAAATAAGTAAAGAATGAAAGAAAGGGAAATAAAGATGAAGAAAAACAAGTGGCAAAAAGAAAGATAAAATAACATGAACGTCAAAAGGATAGAATAAAGGATAGAAAAATTGATGGGAAAAAGGAAGATGAAAATAATCAAGAATAGAAGGAACAAATTAAATAAAAAGAAACACGAAGGGATAGAGAAAAGACGGGAAAGAATATTGGAAGGAAGAATGGGGGAAAAATAAAAAAGAATGAAGGAAGAAGAAAGGGCAAGGAAAATGAGGGAAGGAAGGACAAAGAACAAATGAAGGAAGGAAAAAGATCTGAACTAAAAAAAAATAAAGCTGAGGAGGAAGACAATTCACGACGAAAAAAAGGGAAAAGCAAAGAAGGAGTGATAGCAAATAAGAATGAAGGAAAGAAAAGGAAGTAACAAGAAAAAATTAAATAAAGAAGAGATGGAAATAGAAAAACAGGTGAAGGAAAGAAAGAAAAAAAGAGGAAGCTCAAAAGTAAGGAAAGAGTGATGGAAAAATGAAGGGAAGAAAACGTAAGAATGAAAGTAAAACAAAAAAAGGAGGAAGAAGGGAAAGAGGGAAGAAAAGATAAAGAAAAGAAGGAAATAAAGGCAAGGAACAGAACAGCAAGGAAGAAGGATTAAAAGAAGGCACTGAATAAGGCATTGAGTGTAAGAGTCAGAATTCATTTTGCATTATAGATGATGTAAACGGGAGCGGTTCAAGGTAAGAGGGGCAAAGTTTTAAGGAAATGTGGGGCAAGTTTTTTTACACGGGATGGTTGGTGCTTGTAACGAGCTGCCAGGTGTGGTGGTGGAAGCATCCTCTCCCTCCCCCTCCCACCTCTCCCTCTTCCCCCTTCCCCTCCCTCCCCTCTTTCCCCCTCTCCCCTCTTTCTCCCCCTCCCCCTCCCATCCCATTTCTGAGCACACCACATCACAGAGGCTGTATCTAGAGCAAAGGCCAACCTGCTGGAGGTGCCCTGTGGGTTAGATCACAAGTCTAGTTCTGTTTCCAGACATATGGCAATAAAATGCTCTTGCCTTGACTCTTGAGAAGGATTGTTTGACTTTTCAGGTGATCCCTGCATCAGCGTTAAGAATGTGGAAAGCAGATAGCCAGTGCTAAGGGGGAAGGGTTACGTGGGCAAGTAAGTGATAGCTGGAACCTGATGATGGTGGGTATATATGTCCATAAGACATAGGAGTAAAATTAGGCCATCCAGTCATCTAGTCAAGTGAGCGAATTAAATCCGGCTGATTTTTTTTTTTCCCCCTCTCAACCCCATTCTCCTGCCTTCCACCCATAACCATTGATGCCCTTATTCTTCTTGTGTATGGCATGCACAGCCTAAAGTTGTAGGACAACTTGTTCTATTTTATCTTATTTGATTGTGTATGCCGGGTTGATTGCATTCGTCGAAACAGGGCGGACCACGTGAAGGTTGCAATCTTCCACACCGATGCCCTTATTAATCAATGACCTATCAATCTCGGCTTTAAAGGTATCTAATATCTTGGCCTCCACTAGGATTTCGCAATGAATGCCACAGAGTCACCACCATCTGGCAAAAGAAATTCCTCTGCATCTCCATTCCAAAAGTATGTCCTTTATTCTGAGGCTGTGCCCTTGGGTCCTGAACTCTGCTATCATTGGAAACATCCTCTCATCATCAACTCTATCTAGTCCTTTCATTATCTGATAAGTTTAAATGGGAACCTCCCTCATCCTTCCAAACTCCAGTGACTACAGGCTCTGAACCATCAAACACTCATACGTTAAACCATTCGGCCCAGCTAGTCTCCTCAGCCGTTCAATCATGGCTGGTCTATCTCTCCTTCCGAACCCGATTCTCCTGCCTGCCCAATAACCTCTGACAACTGTACTAATCAAGAAGTTATCTATCTCTGCATTAAAAAATATCCACTGACTTGGCCTCTACAACCTTCTGTGGGAAAGAATTCCACAGATTCACCACCCTCTGACTAAAGCCATTTCTCTTCATCTCCTTCCTAAATGAACGTCCTTCAATTCTGACGCTACGACCTCTAGTCCATGACTCTCTCACTAGTGGAAACTTCCTTCCCACATCCACTCTATCCACCCTTTCACTATTCTGTATGCTTCAGTAAGGCCCCCCCTTCATTCGTCTAAACTCATATGCCTTCCTTGCTGCCGACTCAACCTGCAAACCTTTTGGGAATCCTACACCAGCACTCCCAAGTCTCTTTGTATCTCTGATTTCTGAATCCCCTCCCCATTTAGAAAGCTGTCTATGCCTTTACTCCTACTGAAAATGCATGACCATACACTTTGATGCGCTGTCTTCCATTTGCCTTTTCTTTGCCTACTTCCCCAGCCTGTCCAAGTCCTTCTGCAGACTCCTTGCTTCCTCAACAGTACCTGCCCCTCCACCTATCGTCATGTCACCCTGTTGGTGTGCAGATGGAGCTTGTTTTAGTGAGGGGGAGTTGTGAACAGAGAGAGAGTGTGACTGGTAAAGGATTTGTCATTGAGACATAAACAACAGACTAATGGAACAGACTTGTGTAAGAAAACAAAAGTATACACGATTCAGTGGAAGGGATAGTGAGAAGATGTGGTCAAAGAGAGAGAGAGAAAGAGAAAGAGAACCCATATCACCTTGAGAGAGCAGATATTTTCTCATTTTTAATTATCCATGTCACCCCATTCCCCTGTCCACTGCTGAAAACATATCCATTCTTTTGAGTGTTTGATTGTGCTTATTCCAGAGGCCAGCGGCTTATTCTGGCCTCTCTGTTGTGCAACAACTTAATGTGGTCTCCAGTGTGCTACCTACCTGTCAAATGTGTCCGAGCACAGAGACCAATTATCATTTTTAATTTGGAAAGGAACAATCCCGTGTATGTTCTAACAGTTTGTAGTCCCCCCCCCCCCCCAACACAACTATGCACCCAGTGCTGGCATTTGTTGGCGATCAGTGTCGAGTGGAATGGCCTGTTCCTGTGCAATAAGTTCTAACTAATTCACTTGGACATAGAAACATAGAAAATAGGTGCAGGAGTAGGCCATTCGGCCCTTCGAGCCTGCACCGCCATTCCATATGATCATGGCTGATCATCCAAATCAATATCCCATACCTGCCTTCTCTCCATATCCCCTGATCCCTTTAGCCACAAGGGCCACATCTAACTCCCTCTTAAATCCAGCCAATGAACTGGCCTCAACTACCGAGAATTCCACAGATTCACCTTGAGAGAGCAGATATTCTCTGATTTTAATTATCCTCTGTGTAAAAAATGATTTTCTCATCTCGGTCCTAAAAGACTTCCCTCTTATCCTTAAACTGTGACCCCTTGTTCTGGACTTCCCCAACATTGGGAATAATCTTCCTGCATCTAGCCTGTCCAACCCCTTAAGAATTTTGTAAGTTTCTATAAGATCCCCACTCAATCTTCTAAATTCTAGCGTGTACAAGCCGAGTCAATCCAGTCTTTCTTCATATAAAAGTCCTACCATCCCAGGAATCAGTCTGGTGAACCTTCTCTGTACTCCCTCTATGGCAAGAATGTCTTTCCTCAGATTAGGAGACCAAAACTATACATAAACTCCAGGTGTGGTCTCACCAAGGCCCTGTACAACTGCAGCAGAACCTTCCTGCTCCTATACTCAAATCCTTTCGCTATGAATGCTAACATACCATTCGCTTCCTTCACTGCCTGCTGCACCTGCATGCCTACTTTCAATGACTGGTGTACCATGACACCCAGGTCTCGTTGCATCTTCCCTTTTCCTAATCGGCCACCATTCAGATGGTGGAATTGTACTGAATGGTGGAATTGTACTGAAGGTGGAGTACAGGACTTTGTCAGGACTGAAAAGTGGTGGCATGGAGGAAATATTGGACAAGCTTGGTGGATGTTGGCTGTATGGAATTCAGCAAGGATTTTGACAAGGTTTGGGCTACTCTAAATTGCATGAAATTCCAGTTGAGCTGGCCAACTGGATTCAAAATTAAACTGAAGGAAGGAGTCCAAAGGTGGTTGTGATGAGGTTTTTCTGATTGGAGGCCTGTGATGGGTGGAATGGCCTGTGCTGAGCCAGGCACACGGATGCTTTTGAGAGGCCTTCCATCTTCCAGAGCCATTTCTTTCCTTCTACCCTGGAGAGTATTTTAGTTGTTTCCTGCATCTCTGCCATCGCCCATTCTCCTAAACAGAACATGATGACAGTTTCTCTGGTCATCATCTTCCACCCATCAGCTCCCACTTTCAACAAATCATCTTTTGCACCAGCTTTAACAATATTCCAGTTATTGGAGAGGCTCTGTTAGTTCTCCCTGGACCAGAGGGGATTAAGACTGAGGTATATAAACCTATAAGGGTATTTATTATCGATAGGGTAAACTGCAGGAAACATTTCCCTATACAGGTGAATACAACAAGAGGGCACATATTTAGGGTAAGGGATGAGAGATTTAAAGGGGTTTTGAGGGAGACCTTTTTTACCCAGTGAGTGGCAAGTAGCTGGAAAACACTGCCAACAAGAATGCTAGAAGCAGTCACTTACGGCATTTAACAGCTGTCCAGACCAGCATTTGAATCGCCCAGCAATTGAAGGCTGGAGTCCAAATGCTAGATGGGATTAATTTTGAAAGGTGCCTACTGTTCAGTGTGGATGTGGTGGTCAAATTGTTTGTTCCCATGCCCTATGCCTATATGAGACAACCAACAGGATAATTCCCTGAGACCAATATGATTGTAGTGCCTGGCTGTGATTCCTGGAACTATGATGGCCACACAGGGGATTGAAATCTAGGATAAGAATTTTGAGACCAAGATTAGCACTCAGATGATGGGTGAAGTAAATTCAGTATAATTCGGGAAAGGAATGATCGTGCTGTTCCCTCAAACTGTAATGGATACTCTATCTGTATTCGCTACGTACACCTGACACAGCAGGCAATGCTGCTCCTTTCCCAAAATGCATCACTTTGCATGTCCAAGTTAAACTCAATCTGCCATTCCTTGACCTGTCTTCTAAATTGATCTGATGCTGTTGTAACTTGAGGGAAATTCCTTCACTGTCCAATATACCCTTTCCTGTTTCCACCTGATCGGGGCTCGAAATTAACGGTTGCCCGGGTGCCACAGACCACTCAAAGCGCTGCCGGGCAACTAAACACCGAGCCATTTTGCCCGGCTTGGCAACCAGATACTGGTTTGTACCGAAGATAGACACAAAAAGCTGCAGTAACTCCGCGGGTCAGGCAGCATCTCTGGAGAAAAGGAACGCAACGTTTTGTGTCGGCGGTGAAAGCTGTATTGCGTGGGAAAAATACTAGATGCTGGGTGAGGAAGTGTCGCAGCGAATGACGGGCCCCGAACAGCGACAGCAGCGGCCCCATCTCCTCCTCTTCCCGCCCCCGCCCGCCCTGATAAGGTTTTCAAACCCGCTAACGGCACTTTAAAAACGCGATCCCGCTAACGGCGAAAACCGGGTTAAAAAAAAAACCCTCCCGCACGCTGAGGCCTCCCCCTCCCTCCCTCCCTCCCTCCGGCCTCGGCGTGCGGGAGGGTTTTTTTTTTAACCCGGTTTTCGCCGTTAGCGGGATCGCTGTCGCGGCCGCTGCTGCTGCTGTGCGGGAGCCGTCATTCGCTGCGACACTTCTGAAGCAGCTGCACCATAGATCCTATAGCTGTAGGATCTTTGAGCTGCACCGCTCGGCCCCACACCTTGCTGTTGGCTGGCGGAGGCGGTGGCGAGAAAATGCCAACGACTAAGGCAGCGGGGCGATTTTGTCCGAGGAGCGCTGACCCTCCTTCCTCCCTCTCCCTCTCTCCCTCTCCCTCTCCCTCTCCCTCTCCCTCTCCCTCTCCCTCTCCCTCTCCCTCTCCCTCTCCCTCTCCCTCTCCCTCTCCCTCTCCCTCTCCCTCTCCCCCTCCCCCGAAACGTTGCCTATTTCCTTCGCTCCATATATGCTGCCTCACCCGCTGAGTTTCTCCAGCACTTTTGTCTACTCCCATCCATCCCGTACTGAACCCCCTCCCCATTCAACACCACTGACATCCCCCGTGCTCTCCCCTCACAATTTTACATACTCCAATCAACACGTACTAATTCACCTTCCTCAATCCATCCATTCTGCACCGACTGCCTTCTAATCCCCCCCCCCCCCCCCCCCCCGCCATCTACCCACCCCGCACTGATTCGCACACACCCCCCTCCCTGACCCTATTGTCCTGGAAATGTCTTCAGAGCAAACATTGACTATGTTTGATAACGAAATACAATCAAATGTGTTTTAATTCCCAATGTTATTATTTGTTTTAATCCATAAAGATGGATTCATTATATTGTGAACACGTGAAACATTAAAACCGAAGTGTTCGATTGTCACTGCTACCATTGACACGTTATTACAGAATTCATTTTAACGGCAAATCAATGCTCTTAATATGGAGTATCAGTACTGTTATTTAATGAGCAACATTCACAACTATACGTACGCATATAGGTTACCATGGTGAAAAAGCTACTTTTCTTAACTACTAAACCAGGTTCGCTTCTTAATAAACAGACACCACACAAACTGTTTGGCAGACCAGTTCAAAACTTTACTTAACATCGGCCGATGGAAGGGAGGGAGAACTCCAGTCAAGCGACCAATACAGACACTTGACTGTGCTCAGCCACCTTCTCTGAACAACAGAATTACATTGCCTTAAATAAGGTTTTTTTTGTCCCTTTAGCACATTTCACAGACATTAGTCATGGTCAGAGGTACAGGAAAAGGCATCACATCAAAGGCCTTTTGAAACATGGTACAAGATAACATTGGCCATTTGGTTTACGACATTTTATCTTCACAGAGATCACCCTAGCTCTTTCGCTGCTTCCTCTCTGTCATTTGGTCCCTCATAAACATAGGCCATTTGGTCCCTCATAAACATAGGCCATTTGGTTTATGGCATCTTACTTCAAAGATGTGACTAGCTGTTTCTTTCTCTGTCACTTCCTCACTTGGGAGACAATGTTATAGGATTTATTATCCCACACACCCGTAACCTGAGGCAAGCCTAATTTGAGACTAAATATAAGCTGTAAGCTAGCCCAGAAGCCAATTTAATATCTTCTTATATTTTAACTAAAATTCAGCTTCATCATTCCATCCTTTTATCAAATTTTTGATAACAACTACAGTCCTTGCTGAGTACATACGAAAGACCATAAGCATCTCATCAGACAAATTAATAGTACACTAGTAACACAATCATATCATAGTGGACAATCGTTCCACAAGTCCCTCCAAACATTTTAAATGGCCACCAACCTCCCCCGAACGTGACACTAAGATACTACCATAAAACAGGAAAAGGATCATAAAAATTGCTCAGCCTTTATTCGGCTTCGCTTGGAATTCCCCGTGTGCTGGTGTAACTGGTTCATGCTTCTCTTGTGTGGCACTGCATTTGCAACATAACAATGCCCTGTCACAAATATACTGTTTCCTAAAAATACACCAGTGCTTTGGTTGTGGCAAAAACAGGTAGATTTAACTGGCCTTTGCAGACCTCTTACTGTCTGTAGTCAGGGTATCTTTGCTGCGCTTGTCATGTTTGACTTCAATCTTGTTTAAAAGGAGGTGTGTACCATCCTTTGAATGTGGGTTAGTCCACAAGCTTGCCATTCTGAAGAAAGTTCAGTCCATGTGGGCTGGGCCACCCCAGAATAAAGGGAGCATCAATAGCCCATCGTCCTTGTTTCCACAAACTGTTCACAGTCAATCAAATGTATCCAGCGACGATGATCTTCAATCTTTACAGCAGTTCATGTTGTTAGCAACACTTGGTTGTTCTTTTCAACACAATCTCAATTTCTTCTTGTCCCAGCACCATCATCGTATAGCTTTTATGGCCTTGGTCACTGGTTTCCAGCAAAAACTCCTCCAACCTGGGAATGTAGATCTGGCAAGACATGGGTTAATTGCCGACCATACATAATTAGTTAATTGCCCAGGGCCTGTAGGTGGCTTCCCCCCACTCTCCAGGGGGTGGACAGCAGCTTTTCCTGCATCAATAAAAAGTTGTAAATCTTGTTCCCAGCTGAGTTTCTCCAGCACTTTTGTCTTCCTTTGATCCTCCAGTATCTCCAGTTCCTTCCTAACACTTCCCTTTGAATTTATTCTTTAATTCGATTATATCCGAAGAGGCTCTCTCCACCTGAATATTCAATTCTCCAAATATGTTCTCTTCCCCAATCTACTTTATCTTCTCACCTTTCATCCCTCATTGTGAGTTCCCTCAAACCCCCTTTTGTAAGTCATGAGACAATTTTTCATCTACCTAATTTCCCTCACACAGCACATGCTTCAACATCTTTTTGTTTGCTTGAAAACAGTAATCTTGCTTCATTTGCATTTTAAAAGACAACCTCTGTTATCATATCAAAACAATCTTTCCCAAAAGAACTCACTCAGAATCAGTAATCAATAATACATTTTCTTTTTCTCTGTAATTTTGACATTTCCAATCTCATTTAACACTTTAATCGGGATGTCTTTTTTAAACTTGGTTCAAAAGATTTATAATCAACCAACACATTTTATCATTCGAGTATAGCTCCGCCCCCCCATTCATGCCTGTTTCTTAATGGAGCACACCATAAACTGTCTGTCCATTTGCATTTTAAAGGACAAACTTCTTAAAGCGGCACACAACTTTGCTCATTGCTTTTAATTTCACACATTCCACATACAAAAAACATTGCTTTACAATCAGTACATATACAAAAACATTGTTTTACCAGCAGTATATAATTTCATCTTCAAAGACGTCTCTTTGTAATTTACTTTCCCTTTTTCTGACAAGAGTTCTGTTTACCAAAATCCTGGTTACCTAACCCTAATTGGACATTGATCCAGATCATGATTAGTCAGACTCCCCTTGACTTTTCAGTCTCCCTAGCTCTTTCCTCATTTCTCCATCAAATTTCCCTTCATCCCCAATTTTTTTATAACATAGTTGCCTGTCAGAAAAAGGATTTACCTCCGGGGTAATTTTGTTTTGTAATCCCCATTGACTCTTTCCACCATCCCAGATACCTGTGGGTGGTGTATACAGTGAAATTGCTGTCAAATATTACAATGTGCACATTTTTCCTTATTAATAGTGGTTAAAATGAGGACCATTGTCTGAGCTTATGACAGTAGGTAGGCCAAACCTGGGAATAACTTCTCTTAACAACAATGTTACCATAGTTTCAGCAGTATTATTAGTGGTTGGTAGAGCTTCACTCCACCTGCTAAATAAATCTAAAATCACTAAGCAATATTTATAACACTGGGCCCTTGGCATTTCAATAAAATCAATCTGTATGCATTCAAACGGTCGTGATGGCATTGGCGTCATCCCTGAGGGTATTTTAATTGGTTTGCGTGGATTACTTCGTTGGCAAATTTTACATTCAGAGGCCTGCCACCACATTTCCTTTGTTATCCTATCATTCCCTCCTTACCAGCATGGGTAAGGCGGGCAAAAATGTATCGTATACACCAACTTGTCCAAGCGGGGTGTGCTGAATCAATGGCACAGCCCTCTTGTTTCCATAGTTATTATTATATATGAGAGGCGTCCCTCTGTAATGTACATACCTCCTTCATGTTTGGCAGGACCGTTCTATTTGCTAGCATCTGTTTACGTGCTGTCACTACGCATTTGGATGTACAGGCTGCACTGTTTGGATACACTATCGGCAACTCATTGCTTTTTGCTATAGGGTCCCCAGCACCAGTGTGTGCAGTACATTTAACAATGACCAGCTGTTCTGGTAGCATCAATGCGTTAAACAAATTACGCACAGAAAGGCATTCCCGTGCTCCCAATCCTGGGGAGCTTTGTAAGGTCAGAACTTCAAGGTATAGGGATGTTACTGACGGAACTGTCCCAGGTAAAGATGCCATTGCTACTGGTAGGGCATAGGGAGGTGGACATCTCCCAAGATTATCTAACTCCTCATCTTCACTACCAAATAGGGTCGTCGTGCCAGACATGTAGTCTCCTCCAGAGGATTTACCAGTACTGGGTTTATTTTTACTAACCATCACCTGTTTCTCACCTCCTGTTTGTCTTTTAATTCTTTTCTCTTGTTCCTCTGCCCACTGGCATTCTAGTTGCAATACGTTCCATCCTTTCCGAGTGCTATCCTTGTTTCTTAACTCTATCCCCTTCTTACATACAGTATCCATCCAACTTCAAACTCTATACTCTCCTCATGCTTCTTCACTGCTTCTGCTTCCCATGTTTTAATTCCTTTCTTCCATTTCTTTCCTGCCTTCCTTTCCCATATAAATGTCACTACATTCCATGTTCCATCTACTGGCCAGGCTTCATCCCCTAACCGTTTGGTCAACTTGTAACTTAACATTCTAAATTTCTTATTATACCTAGGATTCAAATAACACATATGTTGGACTGTTATCCAGAGCATTCCCCATAGATAGATAGAAAGAAAGTGAAAGAGAAAGAGAAAACAGACTTCTTAATTCCGAATCGTTCCAAATATATCAACCAGGCCGACTCGCTAAATGAGACCCCAGTTTCTCAATTTGGCTGACTTTTTAACTCTTTAATATACGACCCAAGTGTCTCAACGAAGCAGACCAACCTGGCAAACTTCTTAAATCTTTAATATACAACGCCACTTATTTCTGAATCCGACAACTCTTCAGATGTCTCAATAAGCCAGACGCTCACCTCAACCCCCATTCAACCCGACAAATCACGGATGTCTCAACGAGGCCGA
The DNA here is from genome assembly GCF_010909765.2 of Amblyraja radiata. NCBI lineage: Eukaryota > Metazoa > Chordata > Chondrichthyes > Rajiformes > Rajidae > Amblyraja > Amblyraja radiata. The sequence goes on from NC_045987.1 coordinate 29,675,821, forward strand.
TGAGCCCTTAGTAGAGAGAGATAAAAAAGAGAAAACAAAGAGAGATAGAAAGAGAAACCGCTCAAGTCCTTCTTAAAAATATACACAAGCCCTTCTTAAAAATACATGCACAATTCTGTCTTAAAAATACATACACAATCCCTTCTTAAAAAAAACATATAAAGCCCAACTGGTCTTACCTTTGTCTGTTTCTAAGAACCTCGGCAGGGAACCAATTCAATGTCTGCTGAAGGATCACAGATGTTCCCGGGAGTTTCTAGGGAGTCGGACTTACAAGGGGGCCGATAGAGCTCAGTTATCTCCCTTCCAATCCCGGCAACCTCTGCAACCTCTTGCACAGTCAGCTGTTGATGTGGTCCCAGCGAGGCCTGCATAACTACGCCAATGAAAAAGCTACTTTTCTTAACTACTAAACCAGGTTCGCTTCTTAATAAACAGACACCACACAAACTGTTTGGTAGACCAGTTCAAAACTTTACTTAACATCGGCCGATGGAAGGGAGGGAGAACTCCAGTCAAGTGACCAATACAGACACTTGACTGTGCTCAGCCACCTTCTCTGAACAACAGAATTACATTGCCTTAAATAGGTTTTTTTTTGTCCCTTTAGCACATTTCACAGACATTAGTCATGGTCAGAGGTACAGGAAAAGGCATCACATCAAAGGCCTTTTGTCACATGGTACAAGATAACATTGGCCATTTGGTTTACGACATTTTATCTTCACAGAGATCACCCTAGCTCTTTCGCTGCTTCCTCTCTGTCATTTGGTCCCTCATAAACATAGGCCATTTGGTTTATGGCATCTTACTTCAAAGATGTGACTAGCTGTTTCTTTCTCTGTCACTTCCTCACTTGGGAGACAATGTTATAGGATTTATTATCCCACACACCCGCAACCTGAGGCAAGCCTAATTTGAGACTAAATATAAGCTGTAAACTAGCCCAGAAGCCAATTTAATATCTTCTTATATTTTAACTAAAATTCAGCTTCATCATTGGTCCAGGATTTATTGACACAGGTTGATCATATGCTGAATAATCCAACCACATTTTTGTTTGGAAGTGGAAAGAACTAATAGAAATTGCATTAATTGCAATGTGTAAAAATCTCGGAAAATGTTTCCATATATTTTGTGAAGACTAGCATTCACATTTTGTGAGAGTGTATAGTTTTATATATCGTAATTCGTAGCAATTATAATCCGTAATAAAGCGGGGAATTTTAACTAGTGGGTGTGTGGTCGTAGTAACCGGATTAAAAGAGGGGGAAGGGGAAGACCCATCACTACTGATGGGTCTTCCCAGTAGGGGGGTGGGGTGAGGGGGGGGGTGAGGGGGGGGGAGGAGGGGGAGGGGGGAGGGGGAAGGGAGGGGGGGAGAGAGCACAAGGACCCAGCAGAGTCAGACCACGTGCTGTCTCCATTGTGGAGGTTGTGGGCCGAGTGCTGCGTGTGTGTGTGTGTGTGTTCGCTCGCTCGCTCGCGTTTTGGCCTTACTCTGCTGGGTCCTTGTGCTCTCCTCAGCTCATGGCATAAAACTGCAGTCGATAAAAACAGGATGATTAATGGAGAAGGGAAGGGGGCCCAAAAGAAACGTTGTGCCCACTGAGCATTCGTAATAAGGAGCATGAGTTGATTGTGCACATAGTTATTCATGAATATAATATAGTTGGGATCACGGAGACATGGCTCCAGGGTGATCAAGGCTGGGAACTCAACATCCAGGGATATTCAATATTCAGGAGGGATAGACAGAAAGGAAAAGGAGGTGGGGTAGCGTTGCTGGTTAGAGAGGAGATTAACGCAATGGAAAGGAAGGACATTAGCTTGGAGGATGTGGAATCGAAATGGGTAGAGCTGCGAAACACCAAGGGGCAGAAAACGCTAGTGGGAGTTGTGTACAGACCACCTAACAGTAGTAGTGGAGTTGGGGATGGCATCAAACAGGAAATTAGAAATGCATGCAACAAAGGTAAAACAGTTATAATGGGTGACTTCAAACTACATATAGATTGGGTGAATCAAATTGGCAGGGGTGCTGAGGAAGAGGATTTCTTGGAATGTATGCGGGATAGTTTTCCAAACTAACATGTAGAGTAACCAACGAGAGAGCAGGCTATTCTAGACTGGGTATTGAGTAATGAGGAAGGGTTAGTTGTGCGTGGCCCCTTGGGCAAGAGTGACCATAATATGGTTGAGTTCTTCACTAGGATGGAGAGTGACATTGTTAATTCAGAAACAAGGGTCCTGAACTTAAAGAAAGGTGACTTTGAGGGTATGAGACGTGAATTTACCAAGATAGACTGGCAATTGATTCTTAAAGGGTTGACGGTGGATATGCAATGGAAGGCATCTAAAGACTGCATGGATGAACTACAACAATTGTTCATCCTAATTTGGCAAAATAATAAATCAGGGAAGGTAGTGCATCCGTGGATAAAAGGGGAAATAAGGGATAGTATTAAAACAAAAGATGAAGCATACAAATTAGCCAGAAAAAGCAGCCTACCAGGGGACTGGGAGAAATTCAGAGTCCAGCAGAGGAGGACAAAGGGCTTAATTAGGAAAGGGAAAATAGATTATGAAAGAAAACTGGCAGGGAACATAAAAACTGACTGCAAAAGTTTTTATAGATATGTGAAGAGGAAAAGATTAGTTAAAACAAATGTAGGTCCCTTGCAGTCAGAAACAGGCGAATTGATCATGGGGAACAAGGACATGGCAGACCAATTGAATAACTAGTTTGGTTCATAAATAATCTGCCGGAAATAGCAAGGAACCGGGGGTTAAATGAGATGGGGGAACTGAGTGAAATCCAGGTTAGCCGGGAAGTGGTGTTAGGTAAATTTAATGGATTAAAGGCTGATAAATCCCCAGGGCCAGATAAGTTGCATCCCAGAGTACTGAAGGAAGTAGCCGCAGAAATAGTGGATGCATTAGTGATAATTTTTCAAAACTCTTTAGATTCTGGAGTAGTTCCTGCGGATTGGAGGGTAGCTAATGTAACCCCACTTTTTAAAAAGTGAGGGAGAGAGAAAAACGGGGAATTACAGACCAGTTAGTCTAACATCGGTAGTGGGGAAAATGCTGGAGTCAGTTATTAAAGATGGGATAGCAGCACATTTGGAAAGTGGTGAATTCATTGGACAAAGTCAGCATGGATTTATGAAAGGTAAATCATGTCTGACGAATCTTATATAATTTTTCGAGGATGTAACTAGTAGAGTGGATAAGGGAGAACCAGTGGACGTGTTATATCTGGACTCTCAGAAGGCTTACGACAAGGTCCCACATAAGAGATTAGTATGCAAACTTAAAGCACACGGTATTGGGGGTTCAATATCGATGTGGATAGAGAACTGGCTGGCGGACAGGAAGCAAAGAGTAGGACTAAACGGGTCCTTTTCAGAATGGCAGGCAGTGACTAGTGGAGTACCGCAAGGCTCAGTGCTGGGACCCCAGCTATTTACAATATATTTTAATGATCTGGATGAGGGAATTGAATGCAACATCTCCAAGTTTGCGGATGACACGAAGCTGGGGGGCAGTGTTAGCTGTGAGGAGGATGCTAGGAGGCTGCAAGGTGACTTGGATAGGTTGGGTGAGTGGGCATGTATGGCAGATGCAGTATAATGTGGATAAATATGAGATTATCCATTTTGGTGGCAAGACCAGGAAAGTAGACTATTATCTGAATGGTGGCCGATTAGGAAAAGGGGAGATGCAACGAGACCTGGGTGTAGAGATACAGTCTGGAAATAGGCCCTTCGGCCCAACGGGTCCGCACCACCCAGCGATCCTCGCATATCCTACTGGGTACTGTCCTACACACAAGATAGGGAGAATTTTTATATTTACCAAGTCAATTTACCTACATACCTGTACATCTTTTGAGTGTGGGAGGAAACTGAAGATCAATGAGAAAACCCATACAGGTCAAGGGGAGAATATATAAACTCTGTACATTCAACACCCATAGTCTGAATCGAACCTGATTCTCCGGTGCTGCAAGCCTTTAAGGCAGCAACTCTACTGCTACGCCACCGTGCCGCAAAAGACCGTGTTGTGTATGGTTCTAGCCTTGTTCCTTCTTACTGTATACAAGCTTAGAAATAGAAACATAATTTTTTGCCCTTTAACCATCTTATTGATCCTGGGAGGATCTGTGGATCTAAACTCCGGGTTCCACTGTTATAGATGCTATCAGCGTGGAAACAGGCTCTTCAGCCTAACTTACCCACACTGGCCAATATGTCCTAGCTACACAGGTCTCACCTGCCTGCTTTTGGCCCATATCCCTCTAAACCTGTCCTATTCATGTACCTGTCTAACTGTTTCATAAACGTTGAGATAGTCCGTGCCTCAACTACCTCCTCTGGCAGCTCGTTTCATACACCCACCACCCTTTGTGTGAAAAATTACCCCTCAGATTCCAATTAAATCTTTTCCCCTTCACCTTAAACTTATGTCCTCTGGTCCTTGCGGTGGGGGGGGGGGGGTGTTGCTGCGTCGGCGTTCACCCAGGAGACGGGCGCCACCCAGAGTCATCACCCACCGCAAGGAAAATTATGGAATTTATGGAGGCAATCAATTGTCCCCACGTTGCAAGGGGGCAGCGGAGGGTTGTGCGGGCCGAGGGGTGGGGGGGGGGGCGACGGGAGGGGGATGTGGGAGCCCGGGGGGGGGGGGGGGGGACCCGCGAATGGTCATCTTGGCCAGGCCCAGGAACGGACCAATGGAGATTCCCCCCCCCCCCATCACTCCCTGCTTGTGTCCAAACACCAGGATCGTGGGACTAAAATGCAACCAGAACTTGTGGAGCAGCCCCTTAAGATATTCGTACCGGGGAAGTAACCTCACACACTCCATATACACATGGAACATGGTCTCTACCTCGCCACAAAAAAATCAGAAGGCCGACGAGTGCATGAACAGGCCATGTGCAACATTCTCCACCCCTGTCCCTCTCCCTTCCTCCCTTTATGGCAGCTTTGGCCAGGCCCTCTCATGGAGGAACTTCAATTTTAGAGGCCCCCAAACCAAGATCAAGCAGAGGCCCCTCCATTTTAGAGGCCCCCAAATCAAGATCCCTTTGAAGCAGACAGGCATGAGGCTCATGCCAAATGGCACTCGTTGCCCCCTCTCTGACAGGGCCTGCCTTTGACAACCTCTCCTTCTGCTGCGGTTAGGATGTCATTGTGGCAGTAGGCAGCTTGAGGGCCAATTGTGATTGGTTCACTGTAAGTGGCATTGTGACATCATCATTTGAAGCTGCTGGAAAAAGGCTCTCTGAGAAGTGGTTTTTGGCTTTATTTTTTTAACTTTAATCGCAAATAACTTTTGAAATAGAGCATGAAATCTGGTGAACCTGATGAGGTCGTGGAGGGGAAAAATGTGAGTAAGAACTTGTAAAAATCTAGCGCGTAGCGTTTTGAGGAAGATACAATGAACACAGACAGACACGCGCACACGCGCATTCACACACACACACACACACACACACACACACACACACACACACACACACACACACACACACACACACACACACACACACACAGACAAAAGATCAGACTTTTACAGGTATAGAGATGAGTCACCCCTCATCATCCTGCGTTGTCATCCAGCCGACTCAACCTTTCCCTATTGCCCTCCAGTTCTGGCAACATCCTCGTAAATCTTCTCAGTACCCTTCTGTCACTACACTCGAACTCTGTTAGTTATTGTCGATTTCCTTGTCTTTTATCTCCTTCTCGAGTGCACTTCCTCATTTCTCAGAATTGAATTACATTTGATATTTAACTTTCTGTCTTTTGTACTCATGCCATGACTATTGAAGACAAGCAATCCCGTAAGCCATATTCAATTTCCTATCCACTTGTGTTGCCACTTTCAGGGAATAATGGACTTGCACCAAGGATACCTCTTTACATATGTATTTCCAAGGGTACTACCATTCACTGAACACTTTCATCTTGCCCTGGAACCTCTCAGAGCACAATCGCTCACACTTTGTCTCAATTAAACTCTGTCTATCACTTCTGCACCTGCATTTCTAGCTGATCTATCTTCTTTCATCTTTGCCTGTTCTTTCCTTCCCACTTTCTGTAAGTCAAATATTTTTTCAGAATGAATGCATTTAATGCATCTGTGCAATCTATCTGCTTTTTCTAATAATGATTTCCTAAGTTTTAGGAGCAGCATTAGGCCATTCGACCCATCAGGTCTACTCCGCCATTCAATCATGGCTGATCTATAGAAACATGGAAAATAGGTGCAGGAGGAGGCCATTCGGCCCTTCGAGCCAGCGCCACCATTCATTCACCATTCACTATCCCCTGTACCCGACTCCCCAGCATCTACTCCACCACCTACCAAGGCCCCTCCTTTCAACATATCCACTGACCTCCTTACCCCTCCTCCACACTGCTTCCTCTCCCAGTTTGACCTGGTCACCCCTATTGAAATCTCCAAACTCATCAGCTCTTCCAAACCCACTTCCTGCTCCCTCGACCCTCTCCCCACTCCCCTGTTGAAGTCCTGCCTCCCCGTTCTCTGCCCCTACCTCACTAATCTCTTCAACTCCTCATTGTCCCAAGGAATTGTCCCCTCCGCTTTCAAAACTGCTGCCGTTACACCAATCTTAAAGAAACCTGGTCTTGATCCCTCCTCTCTCATTAACTACCGCCCAATCTCAAACCTCCCCTTTCTTTCAAAAACCCTGGAGCGTATCGTTGCGTCACAACTTCAGTCCCACCTCCTTGCGTATAACCTACTTGAACCCCTCCAATCTGGCTTTCGCCCCCTCCATAGCACAGAAACTGCTCTCCTCAAAGTCCTCAACGACCTCCTCACCTCTGCTGACACTGGTTCCCTCAACATCCTCATCCTCCTCGACCTGAGCGCAGCCTTCGATACAGTGAACCATAACATCCTGCTCACCAGACTCAAAGACCTCGGCATTGAAGGCTCTGCACTCAGCTGGCTCCGTTCCTACCTTTCCAACAGATCCCACTTCATCTCTCTCCACAACCACACCTCTGCTACAGCCGCAGTCACTCAAGGCGTTCCCCAAGGCTCCGTACTCGGCCCCCTCCTCTTCATCATCTACATCCTCCCCCTTGGTCAGATACTCCGCCACTTCAATCTGGACTTCCACTGTTACGCTGATGACACCCAGATTTACCTTGGCACCAAATCCCCCCACAACCCCCCCCTCTCCCATATCAACTCCTGTTTGTCAGCTATAAAACCCTGGATGCAACATAATTTCCTCAAACTCAACAGCGATAAGACAGAATGCCTCCTCATAGGCTCCAAAGCCACACTCAGCAAAATCAATAACCCCACTCTCACCATCGACGGCACCACTGTCTCCCCATCTCCCCAGGCCCGCAACCTTGGCGTGATCTTTGATTCCACCCTCTCCCTTGAGCCTCACATCCGCCATGTCATTAAAACCTCCTTCTTTCATCTCCGCAACATCGTCAAACTCAGACCCTCTCTCACACCGCCTGCTGCTGAAAGACTCATCCATGCCTTCATCTCCTCCCGACTGGACTATTGCAACTCACTTCTCCTTGGCATCAGCTCCACCTACATCAACCGACTCCAACTGGTCCAGAACGCAGCCGCCCGACTCATCACCCACACCAAATCCTGGCATCACATCACTCCAGTCCTCAAAAAACTTCACTGGCTTCCCATCTCCCACCGGATCACCTACAAAATCCTGGTCCTCACCTACAAAGCCCTCCACCATCTGGCCCCCCCACATCTCACTGACCTCCTCTCCCCCTACCAACCCTCACGGTCCCTCAGATCCACATCAGCCGGTCTCCTCTCCATCCACAAGTCCAACTCCGCAGTTTTGGGGACAGAGCCTTCTCCAGGGCAGCTCCCAGGCTCTGGAACTCCCTCCCCCAACTGATCCACAATTCCGTGTCCCTCACCATCTTCCAGTCCCGCCTCAAGACCCATCTCTTCACCTCTGCCTATCCTTAGCCCCACGTCCCCGTCCCTTTTCATCTGTGCATTAATTGCCTCATACTGTGTGTTGTATTGAATTCTGTCTTTACTTTGTGTACTAGTCATGTCCCCACTACTTATTTCATTCCCCTTACATGTTTTTCCTCTACATGCTCAATTTTTGTAAGGTGTCCTTGAGACTCTTGAAAGGCGCCCATAAATAAAATTTATTATTATTATTGTGATCATGGCTGATCGTCCCCTATCAATAACCCGTGCCTGCCTTCTCCACAAATCCCTTGACTCCATTAGCCCCTAGAGCTCTATCTAACTCTCTCTTAAATCCATCCAGTGACTTGGCCTCCACTGCCCTCTGTGGCAGGGAATTCCATAAATTCACAACTCTGGGTGAAAAAGTTTTTTCTCACCTCAGTCTTAAATGAACCTCCCCTTTATTCTAAGACTGTGCCCCTGGTTCTGGACTCGCCCAACATTGGGAACATTTTTCCTGCATCTAGCTTGTCCAGCCCTTTTATAATGGTATATGTTTTTATAAGATACCCCTCATCCTTCTAAACTCCAGTGAATACAAGCCTAGTCTTTTCAATCTGTCCTCATATGACAGTCCCGCCATCCCAGGGATCAATCTCGTGAACCTAAGCTGCACTGCCTCAATCACAAGGATGTCCTTCCTCAAATTAGGAGACCAAAACTGTACACAATACTCCAGATGTGGTCTCACCAGAGCCCTATACAACTGCAGAAGAACCTCTTTACTCCTATACTGAAATCCTCTTGTTATGAAGGCCAACATTCCATTAGCTTTCTTCACTGCCTGCTGTACCTGTAAGCCAACTTCCATTGACCGGTGTACAAGGACGCCCAGGTCTCGCTGCACCTCCCACTTACCTAATCTAACTCCATTGAGATAATAATCTGCCCCCTTGTTTTTGCCGCCAAAGTGGATAACCTCACATTTATCTATATTATACAGCATCTGCCATCCATCTGCCCACTCACTCAACCTGTCGAGGTCACCCTGCAACCTCCTAACATCCTCTTCACAGCTCACACTGCCACCCAGCTTTATGTCATCCACAAACTTGCTGGTGTTGCTCCTAAATCCCTCTTCCAAATCATTAATATATATGGTAAACAGTTGCGGCCCCAACATTCTGAGCCTTGCGGTACTCCACTCGTCACTGCCTGCCATTCTGAAAAGGACCTGTTCACTCCTACTCTTTGCTTCTGGTCTGCCAACCAATTTTCTATCCATGTCAACACCCTACCTCCAATACCATGTGCTCTAATTTTAGTCACCAGTCTCTCGTGCGGGACCTTATCAAAGGCTTTCTGAAAGTCTAGATACACTACATCCACTGGCACCCCTTCATCCATTTTACTTGTCACATCCTCAAAACATTCCAGAAGATTAGTCAAGCACGATTTCCCTTTCATAAATCCATGTTGACTTGGACTAATCCTTATACTGCTATCCAAATGCCCCATTATTACCTCTTTAATAGACACCAGCATCTCTCCCACCACCAAGTCAGGCTAACTGGTCTGTAATTCCCAGTTTTCTCTCTCGCTCCTTTCTTGAATATTAGCTATCCTAATAGATAGATAGATAGATAGATAGATAGATATAATTTATTGCCACACAGCCAGGCTGGTGGAAATTTGGGTTGTCTGCAGCGATACAATAATAAAGAACACACAACCACAATAAAACTGTAACACAAACATCCACCACAGCATTCATCACTGTGGTGGAAGGCACAACATTTGGCCAGTCCTCCTCCATTTCCCCCCCGTGGTCAGGACCAGAGTCCAGAGTCAGTCCAGGATCGGCTCTTCCTCACCGGAGACCGCGGCTTTAAGTTGTTGTAGGCCGCAGGCCGGCGGTCGAGATTTAAAGTCCCCGCTGCAGCCAGAAGCACCGTAGACTGCAGGGCCGGCGGTCGAAGCTCCCCTCCAGGCGTGATGGTAAGTCCATGCCGGACCCGCGGTAGAAGTCGGCCGCGGGCCGGCAGTGATGGCTTCTTCTTCCCCCGGGTCCCCAACGTGAGATTGACGCCGCACCAGCTGGAGCTCTGCAGACCGCGACTTCAGGCTGCGACCAGGCTGCCGGCTGCCCCGGGCCAGCGAAACGGAGCGCTCCCCTCCAGCGAGCCCCAGCGAGGGCTCACCCGCTCCACGCCGAGAGTCCACGCTGCGCCCGCCGCTGAAGCTCCGGGCGCGTCTCCGGGAATGGCCGCGTCGATCCTTGATGTTAGGCCACGGGGGAGGCGACCTGGAAAAACTTGCCTCTCCGTGGAGGAGGCAACCGAAGCGGTTCCCCCTTACCCCCCCACACCACCCCCCACACAAAACACACAAAGAAACATTAAATACAGACTTTAAAACATACAAAAAAAATAAAAATAAAAAAAAGTTGAAAAACTGACGAGCTGCATGACATGGCTGCTGCCAGAGCAGCGCCCCCTCCTATATTTTCCTCTAGATCCCAATCTCCTATTTTCACCCCATAACCCTTGACATTAATCAAGAATTTGTCACTCTCCACTTTAACAATATCCATTGATTGGCCTCCACAGCTGTCTGGCAATGAATTCCACAGATTCACCACCCTCTCACTAAATAAATTCCTTCTCATCTCCTTTCTAAAGATACAACCTTCTATTCTGAGGCTATAGCCTTTGTACCTAGACGCTACCATTAGTGGAAACATCCTCTCCACACTCACACTATTCAGGTCTTTCTCTATTCAGTAAGTTTTAATGAGGACCCTCTCATCCTTCTAAACTCCAGTGCCTTCAAAAGCTCATAATATGTCAACCCAATAATTCCTCAGATCATTCTTGTAAACCTCCTCTGTACCCTCTCCAATGCCAGGATTTCCTTCCTCAGATATGGGGCCCAAATCGCTCACAATACTCCAAATGCGGTCTGACCAGCGCCTTGTAAAGCCTCAGTATTACAACCCTGTTTTTGTATTCTGGCCCTAGAAATTAATGCTGGCATTACACTTGCCTTCCTTACTACTGATTTGATTTGCAAATTAACGTTTTGCACCTCCGATTTCTGAATTCTCCCCATTTAGAAAATAGTCTACTCCATTATTCTTACTTCCAAAATGCATGACTCCACACTTTGTTATGCTGTATTCTATTTGCCACTTGTCAGCCCACTCTCCCAACTTGACCACTTCTTTCTCTACATTACCTGCTCTTCCCCCTATCTTCATAATCTCTGCAGACACACAGCCTTCGGACCTCTCATCCAAATCATTGATATACACCAAGAATTGTAGTGGCCCCAGCACCGACCCCTGTGGAACTCTGTTAGTTACTGGTAGCCAACCAGAAAAAAAAGCCACATTTATTGCCACACTTTGCGTTCTGCTATCCACCCAACCTACTATCTTTGCCAGCATCTTCCCTCTGATACCATGGACTCCCATCTTCTTTAGCATCCCTACATGCGGCACCTGATCAAAGGCCTACATAAAATCCAGATAAAACATATGCACTGCCTCTTCTTTATCCTGCTATTTACTTCCTCAAAGAATTCCAACTGGTTCATCAGACAAGATGTCCCTTTCTCAAAACCATGTTGACTTTGGCTTATTTTATCATGTGCTTCTTTAAATACTCAGAAACCTCATCTTTTATAATGGACTCCAAAATGGATTTAAAACCATTAAGCAAAATATTTTTACTTCTTCCCAAGGATCCTTCTTTCCTTCCTTCTGCATGCATTGTTACTAAGCCATTTTAGGCAGTTTTAGTATTTGAGGGAGGAAAGTCTGATTAATTAGCTATCAATTGGGTGTCATAGCCAAAAAAAGTGTTTTGTTTGTTAAACATCAAAAAATTAAAATTAGAATCAAATTTCTGGACGGTTTTACAACTGAAGAAAATATCCTGAAAATGGGATATATGTATTTATTAAAATGAGAACTGTGTAATTTGAAGGAATTTATTGATGCAAGATTAATTTTCACTGTTCGATGCAGGATTTGAATTTAGTGGACACCAAGACTTACTGTGGAGAAGAAACCCATCTGTAGTGAGGGAGAGAATGATGAAGTATTACAGATCTGATGGAACTCTGTGAACCATCTATTTGGGGATGACTGTACCACGAGCAGGTTTTGTTTTGCCTCAGGTCTGTGGCAGATTTTCACTGTTATGACAGGCCCAAACCTAAATGGAGAGTTTCAAGGAAAGTTGCAGGAAAGAATAATGTAGTTTTGGAAATTGAAAACTGTTTAAGTAGAAACGAGAGTTTAGAGAGTTTGAGCTTTAGGTAGAAAGGAGAGTTTAGAAATGGGACAATAATATACGAAGATACAGATGCTTTTCAAGTGGGCCTGTATGTTCTGACATGAAATACATGATGTAGCTGCTTTTATCATCATACACAAGTGATCTTTGGGCGATGGTATGGAAGAAGATGTTTAATGCTGACCATTCTAGATTTATTAGAATTTTTAAGAAAGATGGGCTTTTGACTGTTTTCGATCACAGCTTTTGTGTTGTCAATGGAAAAGCAATAGGGAACAAGATGCTAATTTCCGAGTATGAAAATGGCCATAACTTTTTTAATACTGAAGATATGAAAGTGAATTAGGCGTCAAATTAAACTTCATTTTATGCTTTATCGGATGGGATAAATTGCAGACGATTTTTTAAATCTCAAAATTTTGTGACATTGCTACCTAAAGCCTCTCCACCACTCAGAAATGCGATGGGCCACTCTGACCAGGATTAATGCAGCTCTATCAGCACTGTCAACTCCCAGTACAAAGCAGCTTATTTGACTGGTAAACTATTATCCTTTGGTTTTGCCACCAAAGCCATGTCTGATCACGAGGTCTCCACTGTTAGGAGATCCTTTACCTCACACGGGTAGTCATGGGCAGATACACATCCACATCCACATCACCACAAGTGCACCACTAACCTGATACATGTGAGCAATACACATCTGAAATCAGGCAACAAACTATGTCAACAATAGAAACATAGAAACATAGAAAATTGGTGCAGGAGGAGGCCATTCGAGCCAGCACCGCCATTCATTGTGATCTTGGCTGATCGTCCCCTATCAATAACCCGTGCCGGCCTTCTCTCCATATCCTCACCAGAGCCCTATACAACTGCAGAAGAACCTCTTTACTCCTATACTGAAATCCTCTTGTTATGAAGGCCAACATTCCATTAGCTTTCTTCACTGCCTGTTGTACCTGTAAGCCAACTTTCAGTGACCGATGCACAAGGACGCCCAGGTCTTGCTGCACCTCCCCCTTACCTAACCTAAGCCCATTGAGATAATAATCTGCCCCCTTGTTTTTGCTGCCAAAGTGGATAACCTCACATTTATCTATATTATACTGCATCTGCCCACTCACTCAGCTTGTCCAGGTCACCCTGCAACCTAACATCCTCTTCACAGCTCACACAGCCACAGTGTCATCTGCAAACTTGCAAGTGTTGCTCCTAATTCCCTCTTCCAAATCATTAATATACATGGTAAACAGTTGCGGCCCCAACACCGATTCTTGCGGCACTCCACTCGCCACTGCCTGCCATTCTGAAAAGCACACGTTCACTCCAGCTCTTTGCTTCCAGTCTGCCAACCAATTTTCTATCCATGTCAACACCCGACCCCCAATACCATGTGCTCTAATTTTAGTCACCAGTCTTCCGTGCGGGACTTTATCAAAGGCTTTCAGAAAGTCTAGATACCCTACATCCACTGGCACCCCTTCATCCATTTTACTTGTCGCATCCTCAAAAAATTCCAGAAGGTTAGTCAAGCATGATTTCCCTTTCATAAATCCATGCTGACTTGGACTAATCCTTTTACTGCTATCAAAATGCCCCATTATTACCTCTTTAATAATTGACTCCAGCATCTTTCCCACCACCGAAGTCAGGCTAACTGGTCTGTAATTCCCCGTTTTCTCTCTCGCTCTTTTCTTGTATGAATCAACAAATTTATATGTTTCATGACAAACTAACCCCTACTCCAAGTTCACACCCCATCTCTATGCCCACACATGATGGCAAAGTAATATAGAAACATAGAAAATAGGTGCAGGAGGAGGCTATTCGGCCCTTCGAGCCAGCGCTGCCATTTATTGTGATCAAGGCTGATCATCCCCAATCAATAACCCGTGCCTGCCTTCTCCCCATATCCCATGATTTCACTAGCTCCTAGAGCTCTATCTGACTCTCTCTTAAATCCACCCAGTGATTTGGCCTCCACTGCCCTCTGTGGTCACTTATTTTGCATTATTTTCTGCACAGGAGGCTGCAATTGGCTTGTTAAGTCTATGCTGATGCTTAAAATAACCGCATCCCATTTCTCCACCGTTCCCTGTAATGCATTCTTCCACACATACATGTAGGCACGTGAGATAAAGTATTGACATAATTTTCACTGAGATATTTCTGTCTTGTGGCATATGTTGAAAGGCAATCACATAAGCAGCAACTTCCATTGTCTCTGCCCAGGAGAGGATCTTTCCTGTAATAGATCCGCCCATCAACTTTCACTACGCCTTGGTCCACCTATCAGCCATGAGTCCCTGACTCGCTTCCCCCCTTCTCTTTATTTTGGCTAACTTCCCTCATCACTCAGTCCTGATTCCAGCTCTCAACCCGAAATATTGATAATTCCTCCCACACCACCTCTTTCCAACAAATGCTAGAATGTTTGCTAGTTTTTCTGCCATTTGAGTAGCTTAACCTCCTTACTCTTATATTTTAATTCAGTTAATAACATTCTGTCTTTTCAACCATCTGTACTGATACCTTTAAGGATATGTGGACAAATACTCTTCTATATTGCTCAATGGCCTTCACTTTACTGTATTCCCTTGCCTTGTTGTAGTTATCAAATGCATTCCCTCAGTGGAGGATGTAGATGAAGTGGCATGATATTGAAAGTTCATGATTCTAATTGTCTACCGCCTTTACCTTTTTTTTAAATCCCTGGATACAGTCGCTGGTGAAACCTGCATTGAGAACCTTCCAACACAGACCATCATGACTCAAAAACATTCATGTTAATGACAGGGAAAGACATGTGCATTTGCAATGGGTGAGATTAAGCTAATTTACTTATAGGAACATGATTAATATTTCAAATGTAATCTTATTACTACAGGTGCACAACCTTTTATCCGGAGTTCCGGAAACCGAAAAGCTCCGAAAACCGGACATTTTTTCCAGGAAAATAGAACAGAATCAGTATTTACATATTAGCAGTCTGAAGAAGGGTTTCGGCCCGAAACGTTGCCTATTTCCTTCGCTCCATAGATGCTGTTGCACCCGCTGACTTTCTCCAGCAATTTTGTGTACCTTCGATCTTCCAGCATCTGCAGTTCCTTCTTGAACATTTTTTCCAGGATGTCGGCTGCACACCAAAGCTCACGTTTGGCGCCAAACTTGACCCGAAACGACCCACGGTCAACCCAGGTCTGTACTACTGTAGCGGCTGCATCCTCCCCGGAGACCGGGGAGACACTTAAACATCTGTAAATCATTGCTTAAATGTTAGTCAGTTAATTTGGAGGGCTTTTATGTGAGGGGGGGGGTGAAGGGGGAAACTTTAATTCTTAGTCCCCTACCTGGTCGGAGTGGCGGGGAGCAGGCAATGCCTTACCGGGTCGCCGTGCAGTAAGTTCCGGAGCGCTGTGGCCGCCGACTCCCAACTTTGCGGAGCTGGGGCTGAGGGCGTCCGGCCGCGGGCGGAGCCGGTTGTAGCTCCGACCCCGGCAACTCTACCCCTGGCTGCGACGCCGCCGACTCCCAACATCGCGGAGCTGGGGCTGCGGGCGTCCGGCCGAGGGCCGCGCTGGACTTGGAGCGCCGCGCAGCCAGGGGTAGAGTTGCCAGAGTCGGAGCTCCAACCGGCGCCGCCCGCGGCCGGACGCCCGCAGCCCCCAGCTCCGCGATGTTGGGAGTCGGCGGCCACAGCGCTCCGGAGCTTACTGCACGCCGACCCGGTAAGGCATTGCCCGCTCCCCGCCTCTCCGACCAGGTAGGGGACTAAGAATTAAAGTTTCCCCCTTCACCCCCCCCCACATAAAATCCCTCCAAACTAACTGACTAACATTTAAGCAATGATTTACAATGATTCCCCGGTCTCCTGGGGAGGAGGCAGCCGCTCCAGACTTTTCAAGCCGCCCGCGCTACCTACCTAATCTATGCTAAAAATCTTCCATTCGGAAATCCGAAAAATTCCGAAATCCGAGAAATGTCTGGTCCCAAGGCTTTCGGATAAAAGGTTGTGCACCTGTATTTGAGTTAATTGTAATTATGAATAGACTGAACTGTAGAAGCTAGTAAACAAAGGGTAAATACAGCTTGTTGGGAAAGCAAATGGGTTTGCCACTTTGTTTGTAGAGACAAAGAACTGCAGATGCTGGTTGAAAATAAAAGACACAAAATGCTGAAGTAACTTAGTAGGTCAGGCAACATTTTTGGAAAACATAGATAGATTACATTTTGGTGCAGGAGGGTTCTAGATTTTAGGTAACTTACCTGAAATTGTAGAATTCAAATGCTCATTCGGTAGTAAGCTACCCAAGCGGAACAAGCGGTCCTGCTCCTTGACTTTGACTGTGGCCTCGTTCTGGCAATCGGCCCATGACAGAAAGGTCAGTATGGGAATTGGAAGGGGAGTTCAAAGGGTTAGCATATGGGAGAACCAGCAGGCCTTGGCAGACTGCGTGCAATTGTTCAGCAAAATGATCGCCGAGTCTACCGTTGGAGTATAACCTTATAACCATATAACAATTACAGCACGGAAACAGGCCATCTCGGCCCTTCTAGTCCGTGCCAAACACTTACTCTCACCTAGTCCCATCTATCTGCACTCAGCCAATTACCCCCCCATTCCTTTCCCATCCATATACATATCCAATTTATTTTTAAATGATAAAATCGAACCTGCCTCCACCACTTCCACTGGAAGCTCATTCCACACAGCTACCACTCTCTGAGTAAAGAAGTTCTCCCTTATGTTACCCCTAAACTTTTGTCCCTTAATTCTCAAATCATGTCCTCTTGTTTGAATCTTCCCTACTCTCTATGGAAAAAGCTTATCCACATCAACTTTGTCTATCCCTCCCATAATTTTAAAGACCTCTATCAGGTTCCCCCTTAACCTTCAGTGCTCCAAAGAATAAAGACCTATCTTAAACATAGAAAATAGGTGCAGGAGGAGGCCATTCGGCCCTTCGAGCCGGCACCGCCATTCATTGTGATCATGGCTGATCGTCCCCTATCAATAACCTGTGCCTGTCTTCTCCCCATATTCCTTGACTCCACTAGCCCCTGGAGCTCTATCTAACTCTATTAAATCCATCCAGTGAATTGGCCTCCACTGCCCTCTGTGGCAGGGAATTCCATAAATTCACAACTCTCTGGGTGAAAAAGTTTTTTCTCACCACAGTCTTAAAAGACCTCCCCTTTATTCTAAGACTGGTGTACAAGGACGCCCAGGTCTCGCTGCACTTCCCCCTTACGTAACCTAACCCCATTGAGATCATAATCTGCCCCCTTGTTTTTGCCACCAAAGTGGATAACCTCACATTTATCTATATTATACTGCATCTGCCCACTCACTCAACCTGTTCAGGTCGCCCTGCACCCTCCTAACATCCTCTTCACAGCTCACATTGCCACCCAGCTTTGTATCATCCGCAAACTTCCTAGTGTTGCTCCTAATTACATCTTCCAAATCATTAATATATATGGTAAACAGTTGCGGCCCCAACACCGAGCCTTGCGGCACTCCACTCGCCACTGCCTGCCATTCTGAAAAGGACCCATTCACTCCTACTCTTTGATTCCGGTCTGTCAACCAATTTTCTATCCATGTCAACACCCTACCCCCAATACCATGTGCTCTAATTTTAGTCACCAGTCTCCCGTGCGGGACCATATCAAAGGCTTTCTGAAAGTCTAGATACACTACATCCACTGGCTCCCCTTCATCCATTTTACTTGTCGCATCCTCAAAAAATTCCAGAAGGTTTGTCAAGCATGATTTCCCTTTCATAAATCCATGCTGACTTGGACTAATCCTTTTACTGCTATCAAAATGCCCCATTATTACCTCTTTAATAATTGACTCCAGCATCTTTCCCACCACCGAAGTCAGGCTAACTGGTCTGTAATTCCCCGTTTTCTCTCTCACTCCTTTCTTGAAAAGTGGGATAACATTAGCTATCCTCCAATCCACAGGAACTCATCCTGAATCTATTGAACATTGGAAAATGATCACCAATGCGTCCACTATTTCTAGAGCCAGCTCCCTGAGGACCCTGGGATGCAGACCATCAAGTTCAGGGGATTTATCATCCTTCAGTCCCATTAGCCTACCCAATACTATTTCTTGCCCAATGAAAGTTTCTTTCAGTTCCTCTACCCCCTTAGATCCTCTGTCCTCCAGTACATCTGGGAGATTGTTTGTGTCTTCCTCAGCGAAGACAGATCTGAAGTACCTATTCAACTTTTCTGCCATTTCCTTGTTGCCCATAATAATTTCACCAGTGTCTGCCTTCAAGGGACCCACATGACTTTGCTACTCTCTTTCCCTTAACATATCTAAAGAAGCTTTTTCTGTCCTTTATATTCCTGGCCATTTTCCATTCGTACTTCATCTTTTCAGCCCGTATTGCCAGTTTTGTTTTCTTCTGTTGTCCTGTGAAAGTTTCCCAATCCTCTGGCTTCCGGCTACTCTTTGCTGTGTTATACATCTTTTCTCTTAGTTTTATTCTATCCTTAACTTCTCTTGTCAGCCTCGGTTGCCACCTACTCCCCTTAGAAACTTTCTTCCTTTTTGGAATGAAATGATCCTGCGTCTTCTGGATTATGGCCAGAAATTCCTGCCTTTGCTGTTCCACCGTTTTTCCTGCTAGGATCCCTTTCCAGTCTACCTTGGCCAGCTCCCCTCTCATGCCTTCATAGTCCCCTTTGTTCAACTGCATCACTGACACTTCCGATTTAACCTTCTTCCCAAATTGCAGATTAAGTCTAATCATATTATGATCATGACCTCCAAGCCGTTCCTTTACCTTGAGTTCTCTTATCATATCTGGTTCATTGGACAACACTAAATCCAGAATTGCCTTTTCTCTGGTCGGCTCCATTACAAGCTGCTCTAAGAATCCATCTCGGAGGCATTCTACAAACTCTCTTTCTTGGGGTCCTGAACCAACCTGATTTCCCCAGTCTACCTGCATATTGAAATCCCCCATCACAGTGACATTACCTTTGTTACATGCCAGTTTTAACTCCTGCTGCAACTTGCACCCTACATCCCGGCTACTATTTGGGCGTCTGTAGATAACACCAATTAGGATGGACAGAGTTGATGTAGATAAGCTTTTTCCATTGAGAGTAACGAAGATCCAAACAAGAGGACATGATTTGAGAATTAATAGACAAAAGTTTAGGGGTAACATAAGGGGGAACTTCTTTACTCAGAGAGTGGTAGCAGTGTGGAATGAGCTTCCAGTGGAAGTGGTGGAGGCAGGTTCGATTTTATCATTTAAAAATAAATTGGTTAGGTATATGGACGGGAAAGGAATGGAGGGTTATGGGCTGAGTGCAGATAGATGGGACTAGGTGAGAGTAAGTGTTCAGCACGGACTAGAAGGGCCGAGATGGCCTGTTTCCGTGCTGTAATTGTTATATGGTTATATGTTATAAGGTATATACAACCTATTTGATTGTAGATATTGTTTGAGAATGAACTGCAGATACTGTAAAAATCGGAGGTAGACAAAAATGCAGGGAAAAACTCAGTGGGTGAGGCAGCATCTATGGAGAGAAGGAATAGGCGACGTTTCGGATCTCTACCCGGTTCTCTATCCTCCAGCATTTTTGTCTACCTTTCATTGTAGATATTGGACATTTTCTCTTTAACTGTAACACTACATTTTAGTGTTACAGTTAAAGAGAAAATGGATTGCACTTTTATAGTACTAGACTAAGTGGGACCCGTTTGGTCCCAACACCACACGGGAGGGCTGGTAACCCAACGCAATATTCCACCTCTCCACCAATTCCAATATTGCTGGCCAGTGGGGGAGTGGGGGGGGGGGCTTTCTGTTGCGATAGTATGGGTGTTGTGGGCCGAAGGGACTGGTTTCCAGAGGGCTAGTATTGACATTGTGGGCCAAATGGATTATTGGTCTGGCAGCTCAATCACCGAGGCCTGGCAGTACCGTCACTCAGACCTGGCAGGCTGGCAGTTGAGAAACTGCCATACATTCTGCCCAAAACAGGTGACAGACTCTGTGAGAGAGAAGGGGGAGAGGGTGGACAATGGATTATTGGGCTAGCAGTTCAGTCACTTACGACTGGTGGGTTGGCAGTTCAGTCACTTACGACTGGTGGGTTGGCAGTTCAGTCACTTACGACTGGTGGGTTGGCAGTTCAGTCACTTACAGCTGGTGGGCTGGCAGTTCACTTACGGCTCGTGGGCTGGCAGTGCAGTCACTCACGGCTGGTGGGCTGGCAGTTCAATCACTGAAAGCTGGCGGGCTGGCAGTGCAGTCACTCACGGCTGGTGGACTGGCAGTTCAGTCACTTACAGCTGGTAGGCTGGCAGTTCACTTACGGCTGGTGAGCTGGCAATGCAGTCACTCACGGCTGATGGGCTGGCAGTTCAGTCACTTACAGCTGGTGGGCTGGCAGCTCACTTACGGCTGGTGGGCTGGCAGTGTAGTCACTCACGGCTGGTGGGCTGGCAGTTCAGTCACTTACATCTGGTGGGCTGGCAGTTCACTTACTCATGGCTGGTGGGCTGGCAGTGCAGTCACTCACGGCTGGTGGCTGGCAGTTCTGTCACTTACAGCTGGTGGGCTGGCAGTTCACTTACTCACAGCTAGTGGGCTGGCAGTGCAGTCACTCACGGCTGGTACGCTGGCGGTTCACTCAGTCACCCCTCCTCTCTTCACCCCCCCCCCCACTCTGCTCCTTGCCATTCCCCTCCCCCCCCCCCCACGCATTCAGTCCATCTCCCCACAACCTCCCCCCATGCACTCTTAGTGGCTCTTCCACAGCATCCATTCCTGCCCATTATGTTCCCATTGTGATGAAGAATACGCAGGCATGAAAAGTGGAAAAAGGATTTATTAAAGTTTAAAATGTGAATGACTCTTAAAAAATATAAGAACAATTTAAATGTTAAAGTTGAGCATTATTAAGTTCTTTCTTGTTGTGTCTTTTGTTGCTGCTCACTGTGTCTTTATGTCTCTTTGCTGTTGATAAAAAAGAGACAATTTAAATATAGAGAGATTGAGTGGTCAAATTTTAACAAAGAAAATCTGAGAATTTATCTCCGGTCATC